>NW_028146804.1:0-183000 GCF_055883805.1 Amblyomma maculatum
ACATCGGCCGCTGTCCCCCCTGCTACTTTCTTCGGTATTAATGTTGTCTGTATACGAACCTTGAGAGTGTTCACCAGCGCCACCCTCAACCAAAGCGGCGGACGTGGAACGTCCTGTGTTACCGCCAGCATCACGTAGAACGTGATCAATAGCGAGGGCGAAAGCTGTGCTAGAACCCTCTTACGCTACCTATGGCTTCAAGACTGCCAGAACCGAGACCCCCGTAAGCTACAAGCAGATAAATGAAGGGGAAATGAGGGTGCTCGTTATAATACATGAATGAAAGAAGCCAACAGTCGGCGAGGCCAAGGAAAGCATTGGGGATTGTACTTTGTATTTTTTTTTTTAATTTTTACTTCGATAATCACTTAAATTAGTAATGTAATCTGTTCAGGGGAAAGATAATCAAACACAAAGTAGAAGAAAAAACAACGTGCCGATGGTGGGATCCGAACCCACGACCTCCGAATATCGCGTCCGGTGCTCTTCCAACTGAGCTACATCGGCCGCTGTCCCCCCTGCTACTTTCTTCGGTATTAATGTTGTCTGTATACGAACCTTGAGAGTGTTCACCAGCGCCACCCTCAACCAAAGCGGCGGACGTGGAACGTCCTGTGTTACCGCCAGCATCACGTAGAACGTGATCAATAGCGAGGGCGAAAGCTGTGCTAGAACCCTCTTACGCTACCTATGGCTTCAAGACTGCCAGAACCGAGACCCCCGTAAGCTACAAGCAGATAAATGAAGGGGAAATGAGGGTGCTCGTTATAATACATGAATGAAGGAAGCCAACAGTCGGCGAGGCCAAGGAAAGCATTGGGGATTGTACTTTGTCTTTTTTTTTTAATTTTTACTTCGATAATCACTTAAATTAGTAATGTAATCTGTTCAGGGGAAAGATAATCAAACACAAAGTAGAAGAAAAAACAACGTGCCGATGGTGGGATCCGAACCCACGACCTCCGAATATCGCGTCCGGTGCTCTTCCAACTGAGCTACATCGGCCGCTGTCCCCCCTGCTACTTTCTTCGGTATTAATGTTGTCTGTATACGAACCTTGAGAGTGTTCACCAGCGCCACCCTCAACCAAAGCGGCGGACGTGGAACGTCCTGTGTTACCGCCAGCATCACGTAGAACGTGATCAATAGCGAGGGCGAAAGCTGTGCTAGAACCCTCTTACGCTACCTATGGCTTCAAGACTGCCAGAACCGAGATCCCCGTAAGCTACAGCAGATAAATGAAGGGGAAATGAGGGTGCTCGTTATAATACATGAATGAAAGAAGCCAACAGTCGGCGAGGCCAAGGAAAGCATTGGGGATTGTACTTTGTCTTTTTTTTTTTTAATTTTTACTTCGATAATCACTTAAATTAGTAATGTAATCTGTTCAGGGGAAAGATAATCAAACACAAAGTAGAAGAAAAAACAACGTGCCGATGGTGGGATCCGAACCCACGACCTCCGAATATCGCGTCCGGTGCTCTTCCAACTGAGCTACATCGGCCGCTGTCCCCCCTGCTACTTTCTTCGGTATTAATGTTGTCTGTATACGAACCTTGAGAGTGTTCACCAGCGCCACCCTCAACCAAAGCGGCGGACGTGGAACGTCCTGTGTTACCGCCAGCATCACGTAGAACGTGATCAATAGCGAGGGCGAAAGCTGTGCTAGAACCCTCTTACGCTACCTATGGCTTCAAGACTGCCAGAACCGAGACCCCCGTAAGCTACAAGCAGATAAATGAAGGGGAAATGAGGGTGCTCGTTATAATACATGAATGAAAGAAGCCAACAGTCGGCGAGGCCAAGGAAAGCATTGGGGATTGTACTTTGTCTTTTTTTTTTTAATTTTTACTTCGATAATCACTTAAATTAGTAATGTAATCTGTTCAGGGGAAAGATAATCAAACACAAAGTAGAAGAAAAAACAACGTGCCGATGGTGGGATCCGAACCCACGACCTCCGAATATCGCGTCCGGTGCTCTTCCAACTGAGCTACATCGGCCGCTGTCCCCCCTGCTACTTTCTTCGGTATTAATGTTGTCTGTATACGAACCTTGAGAGTGTTCACCAGCGCCACCCTCAACCAAAGCGGCGGACGTGGAACGTCCTGTGTTACCGCCAGCATCACGTAGAACGTGATCAATAGCGAGGGCGAAAGATGTGCTAGAACCCTCTTACGCTACCTATGGCTTCAAGACTGCCAGAACCGAGACCCCCGTAAGCTACAAGCAGATAAATGAAGGGGAAATGAGGGTGCTCGTTATAATACATGAATGAAAGAAGCCAACAGTCGGCGAGGCCAAGGAAAGCATTGGGGATTGTACTTTGTATTTTTTTTTTAAATTTTTACTTCGATAATCACTTAAATTAGTAATGTAATCTGTTCAGGGGAAAGATAATCAAACACAAAGTAGAAGAAAAAACAACGTGCCGATGGTGGGATCCGAACCCACGACCTCCGAATATCGCGTCCGGTGCTCTTCCAACTGAGCTACATCGGCCGCTGTCCCCCCTGCTACTTTCTTCGGTATTAATGTTGTCTGTATACGAACCTTGAGAGTGTTCACCAGCGCCACCCTCAACCAAAGCGGCGGACGTGGAACGTCCTGTGTTACCGCCAGCATCACGTAGAACGTGATCAATAGCGAGGGCGAAAGCTGTGCTAGAACCCTCTTACGCTACCTGTGGCTTCAAGACTGCCAGAACCGAGACCCCCGTAAGCTACAAGCAGATAAATGAAGGGGAAATGAGGGTGCTCGTTATAATACATGAATGAAGGAAGCCAACAGTCGGCGAGGCCAAGGAAAGCATTGGGGATTGTACTTTGTCTTTTTTTTTTTAATTTTTACTTCGATAATCACTTAAATTAGTAATGTAATCTGTTCAGGGGAAAGATAATCAAACACAAAGTAGAAGAAAAAACAACGTGCCGATGGTGGGATCCGAACCCACGACCTCCGAATATCGCGTCCGGTGCTCTTCCAACTGAGCTACATCGGCCGCTGTCCCCCCTGCTACTTTCTTCGGTATTAATGTTGTCTGTATACGAACCTTGAGAGTGTTCACCAGCGCCACCCTCAACCAAAGCGGCGGACGTGGAACGTCCTGTGTTACCGCCAGCATCACGTAGAACGTGATCAATAGCGAGGGCGAAAGCTGTGCTAGAACCCTCTTACGCTACCTATGGCTTCAAGACTGCCAGAACCGAGACCCCCGTAAGCTACAAGCAGATAAATGAAGGGGAAATGAGGGTGCTCGTTATAATACATGAATGAAAGAAGCCAACAGTCGGCGAGGCCAAGGAAAGCATTGGGGATTGTACTTTGTCTTTTTTTTTTAATTTTTACTTCGATAATCACTTAAATTAGTAATGTAATCTGTTCAGGGGAAAGATAATCAAACACAAAGTAGAAGAAAAAACAACGTGCCGATGGTGGGATCCGAACCCACGACCTCCGAATATCGCGTCCGGTGCTCTTCCAACTGAGCTACATCGGCCGCTGTCCCCCCTGCTACTTTCTTCGGTATTAATGTTGTCTGTATACGAACCTTGAGAGTGTTCACCAGCGCCACCCTCAACCAAAGCGGCGGACGTGGAACGTCCTGTGTTACCGCCAGCATCACGTAGAACGTGATCAATAGCGAGGGCGAAAGCTGTGCTAGAACCCTCTTACGCTACCTATGGCTTCAAGACTGCCAGAACCGAGACCCCCGTAAGCTACAAGCAGATAAATGAAGGGGAAATGAGGGTGCTCGTTATAATACATGAATGAAAGAAGCCAACAGTCGGCGAGGCCAAGGAAAGCATTGGGGATTGTACTTTGTCTTTTTTTTTTTAATTTTTACTTCGATAATCACTTAAATTAGTAATGTAATCTGTTCAGGGGAAAGATAATCAAACACAAAGTAGAAGAAAAAACAACGTGCCGATGGTGGGATCCGAACCCACGACCTCCGAATATCGCGTCCGGTGCTCTTCCAACTGAGCTACATCGGCCGCTGTCCCCCCTGCTACTTTCTTCGGTATTAATGTTGTCTGTATACGAACCTTGAGAGTGTTCACCAGCGCCACATTCAACCAAAGCGGCGGACGTGGAACGTCCTGTGTTACCGCCAGCATCACGTAGAACGTGATCAATAGCGGGGGCGAAAGCTGTGCTAGAACCCTCTTACGCTACCTATGGCTTCAAGACTGCCAGAACCGAGACCCCCGTAAGCTACAAGCAGATAAATGAAGGGGAAATGAGGGTGCTCGTTATAATACATGAATGAAAGAAGCCAACAGTCGGCGAGGCCAAGGAAAGCATTGGGGATTGTACTTTGTCTTTTTTTTTTTTAATTTTTACTTCGATAATCACTTAAATTAGTAATGTAATCTGTTCAGGGGAAAGATAATCAAACACAAAGTAGAAGAAAAAACAACGTGCCGATGGTGGGATCCGAACCCACGACCTCCGAATATCGCGTCCGGTGCTCTTCCAACTGAGCTACATCGGCCGCTGTCCCCCCTGCTACTTTCTTCGGTATTAATGTTGTCTGTATACGAACCTTGAGAGTGTTCACCAGCGCCACCCTCAACCAAAGCGGCGGACGTGGAACGTCCTGTGTTACCGCCAGCATCACGTAGAACGTGATCAATAGCGAGGGCGAAAGCTGTGCTAGAACCCTTTGTTTTTTCTTCTACTTTGTGTTTGATTATCTTTCCCCTGAACAGATTACATTACTAATTTAAGTGATTATCGAAGTAAAAATTAAAAAAAAAAAAAGACAAAGTACAATCCCCAATGCTTTCCTTGGCCTCGCCGACTGTTGGCTTCTTTCATTCATGTATTATAACGAGCACCCTCATTTCCCCTTCATTTATCTGCTTGTAGCTTACGGGGGTCTCGGTTCTGGCAGTCTTGAAGCCATAGGTAGCGTAAGAGGGTTCTAGCACAGCTTTCGCCCTCGCTATTGATCACGTTCTACGTGATGCTGGCGGTAACACAGGACGTTCCACGTCCGCCGCTTTGGTTGAGGGTGGCGCTGGTGAACACTCTCAAGGTTCGTATACAGACAACATTAATACCGAAGAAAGTAGCAGGGGGGACAGCGGCCGATGTAGCTCAGTTGGAAGAGCACCGGACGCGATATTCGGAGGTCGTGGGTTCGGATCCCACCATCGGCACGTTGTTTTTTCTTCTACTTTGTGTTTGATTATCTTTCCCCTGAACAGATTACATTACTAATTTAAGTGATTATCGAAGTAAAAATTAAAAAAAAAAAAGACAAAGTACAATCCCCAATGCTTTCCTTGGCCTCGCCGACTGTTGGCTTCTTTCATTCATGTATTATAACGAGCACCCTCATTTCCCCTTCATTTATCTGCTTGTAGCTTACGGGGGTCTCGGTTCTGGCAGTCTTGAAGCCATAGGTAGCGTAAGAGGGTTCTAGCACAGCTTTCGCCCTCGCTATTGATCACGTTCTACGTGATGCTGGCGGTAACACAGGACGTTCCACGTCCGCCGCTTTGGTTGAGGGTGGCGCTGGTGAACACTCTCAAGGTTCGTATACAGACAACATTAATACCGAAGAAAGTAGCAGGGGGGACAGCGGCCGATGTAGCTCAGTTGGAAGAGCACCGGACGCGATATTCGGAGGTCGTGGGTTCGGATCCCACCATCGGCACGTTGTTTTTTCTTCTACTTTGTGTTTGATTATCTTTCCCCTGAACAGATTACATTACTAATTTAAGTGATTATCGAAGTAAAAATTAAAAAAAAAAAGACAAAGTACAATCCCCAATGCTTTCCTTGGCCTCGCCGACTGTTGGCTTCTTTCATTCATGTATTATAACGAGCACCCTCATTTCCCCTTCATTTATCTGCTTGTAGCTTACGGGGGTCTCGGTTCTGGCAGTCTTGAAGCCATAGGTAGCGTAAGAGGGTTCTAGCACAGCTTTCGCCCTCGCTATTGATCACGTTCTACGTGATGCTGGCGGTAACACAGGACGTTCCACGTCCGCCGCTTTGGTTGAGGGTGGCGCTGGTGAACACTCACAAGGTTCGTATACAGACAACATTAATACCGAAGAAAGTAGCAGGGGGGACAGCGGCCGATGTAGCTCAGTTGGAAGAGCACCGGACGCGATATTCGGAGATCGTGGGTTCGGATCCCACCATCGGCACGTTGTTTTTTCTTCTACTTTGTGTTTGATTATCTTTCCCCTGAACAGATTACATTACTAATTTAAGTGATTATCGAAGTAAAAATTAAAAAAAAAAAAAGACAAAGTACAATCCCCAATGCTTTCCTTGGCCTCGCCGACTGTTGGCTTCTTTCATTCATGTATTATAACGAGCACCCTCATTTCCCCTTCATTTATCTGCTTGTAGCTTACGGGGGTCTCGGTTCTGGCAGTCTTGAAGCCATAGGTAGCGTAAGAGGGTTCTAGCACAGCTTTCGCCCTCGCTATTGATCACGTTCTACGTGATGCTGGCGGTAACACAGGACGTTCCACGTCCGCCGCTTTGGTTGAGGGTGGCGCTGGTGAACACTCTCAAGGTTCGTATACAGACAACATTAATACCGAAGAAAGTAGCAGGGGGGACAGCGGCCGATGTAGCTCAGTTGGAAGAGCACCGGACGCGATATTCGGAGGTCGTGGGTTCGGATCCCACCATCGGCACGTTGTTTTTTCTTCTACTTTGTGTTTGATTATCTTTCCCCTGAACAGATTACATTACTAATTTAAGTGATTATCGAAGTAAAAATTAAAAAAAAAAAAAGACAAAGTACTATCCCCAATGCTTTCCTTGGCCTCGCCGACTGTTGGCTTCTTTCATTCATGTATTATAACGAGCACCCTCATTTCCCCTTCATTTATCTGCTTGTAGCTTACGGGGGTCTCGGTTCTGGCAGTCTTGAAGCCATAGGTAGCGTAAGAGGGTTCTAGCACAGCTTTCGCCCTCGCTATTGATCACGTTCTACGTGATGCTGGCGGTAACACAGGACGTTCCACGTCCGCCGCTTTGGTTGAGGGTGGCGCTGGTGAACACTCTCAAGGTTCGTATACAGACAACATTAATACCGAAGAAAGTAGCAGGGGGGACAGCGGCCGATGTAGCTCAGTTGGAAGAGCACCGGACGCGATATTCGGAGGTCGTGGGTTCGGATCCCACCATCGGCACGTTGTTTTTTCTTCTACTTTGTGTTTGATTATCTTTCCCCTGAACAGATTACATTACTAATTTAAGTGATTATCGAAGTAAAAATTAAAAAAAAAAAAAAGACAAAGTACAATCCCCAATGCTTTCCTTGGCCTCGCCGACTGTTGGCTTCTTTCATTCATGTATTATAACGAGCACCCTCATTTCCCCTTCATTTATCTGCTTGTAGCTTACGGGGGTCTCGGTTCTGGCAGTCTTGAAGCCATAGGTAGCGTAAGAGGGTTCTAGCACAGCTTTCGCCCTCGCTATTGATCACGTTCTACGTGATGCTGGCGGTAACACAGGACGTTCCACGTCCGCCGCTTTGGTTGAGGGTGGCGCTAGTGAACACTCTCAAGGTTCGTATACAGACAACATTAATACCGAAGAAAGTAGCAGGGGGGACAGCGGCCGATGTAGCTCAGTTGGAAGAGCACCGGACGCGATATTCGGAGGTCGTGGGTTCGGATCCCACCATCGGCACGTTGTTTTTTCTTCTACTTTGTGTTTGATTATCTTTCCCCTGAACAGATTACATTACTAATTTAAGTGATTATCGAAGTAAAAATAAAAAAAAAAAGACAAAGTACAATCCCCAATGCTTTCCTTGGCCTCGCCGACTGTTGGCTTCTTTCATTCATGTATTATAACGAGCACCCTCATTTCCCCTTCATTTATCTGCTTGTAGCTTACGGGGGTCTCGGTTCTGGCAGTCTTGAAGCCATAGGTAGCGTAAGAGGGTTCTAGCACAGCTTTCGCCCTCGCTATTGATCACGTTCTACGTGATGCTGGCGGTAACACAGGACGTTCCACGTCCGCCGCTTTGGTTGAGGGTGGCGCTGGTGAACACTCTCAAGGTTCGTATACAGACAACATTAATACCGAAGAAAGTAGCAGGGGGGACAGCGGCCGATGTAGCTCAGTTGGAAGAGCACCGGACGCGATATTCGGAGGTCGTGGGTTCGGATCCCACCATCGGCACGTTGTTTTTTCTTCTACTTTGTGTTTGATTATCTTTCCCCTGAACAGATTACATTACTAATTTAAGTGATTATCGAAGTAAAAATTAAAAAAAAAGACAAAGTACAATCCCCAATGCTTTCCTTGGCCTCGCCGACTGTTGGCTTCTTTCATTCATGTATCATAACGAGCACCCTCATTTCCCCTTCATTTATCTGCTTGTAGCTTACGGGGGTCTCGGTTCTGGCAGTCTTGAAGCCATAGGTAACGTAAGAGGGTTCTAGCACAGCTTTCGCCCTCGCTATTGATCACGTTCTACGTGATGCTGGCGGTAACACAGGACGTTCCACGACCGCCGCTTTGGTTGAGGGTGGCGCTGGTGAACACTCTCAAGGTTCGTATACAGACAACATTAATACCGAAGAAAGTAGCAGGGGGGACAGCGGCCGATGTAGCTCAGTTGGAAGAGCACCGGACGCGATATTCGGAGGTCGTGGGTTCGGATCCCACCATCGGCACGTTGTTTTTTCTTCTACTTTGTGTTTGATTATCTTTCCCCTGAACAGATTACATTACTAAATTAAGTGATTATCGAAGTAAAAATTAAAAAAAAAAAAAAAAGACAAAGTACAATCCCCAATGCTTTCCTTGGCCTCGCCGACTGTTGGCTTCTTTCATTCATGTATTATAACGAGCACCCTCATTTCCCCTTCATTTATCTGCTTGTAGCTTACGGGGGTCTCGGTTCTGGCAGTCTTGAAGCCATAGGTAGCGTAAGAGGGTTCTAGCACAGCTTTCGCCCTCGCTATTGATCACGTTCTACGTGATGCTGGCGGTAACACAGGACGTTCCACGTCCGCCGCTTTGGTTGAGGGTGGCGCTGGTGAACACTCTCAAGGTTCGTATACAGACAACATTAATACCGAAGAAAGTAGCAGGGGGGACAGCGGCCGATGTAGCTCAGTTGGAAGAGCACCGGACGCGATATTCGGAGGTCGTGGGTTCGGATCCCACCATCGGCACGTTGTTTTTTCTTCTACTTTGTGTTTGATTATCTTTCCCCTGAACAGATTACATTACTAATTTAAGTGATTATCGAAGTAAAAATTAAAAAAAAAAAGACAAAGTACAATCCCCAATGCTTTCCTTGGCCTCGCCGACTGTTGGCTTCTTTCATTCATGTATTATAACGAGCACCCTCATTTCCCCTTCATTTATCTGCTTGTAGCTTACGGGGGTCTCGGTTCTGGCAGTCTTGAAGCCATAGGTAGCGTAAGAGGGTTCTAGCACAGCTTTCGCCCTCGCTATTGATCACGTTCTACGTGATGCTGGCGGTAACACAGGACGTTCCACGTCCGCCGCTTTGGTTGAGGGTGGCGCTGGTGAACACTCTCAAGGTTCGTATACAGACAACATTAATACCGAAGAAAGTAGCAGGGGGGACAGCGGCCGATGTAGCTCAGTTGGAAGAGCACCGGACGCGATATTCGGAGGTCGTGGGTTCGGATCCCACCATCGGCACGTTGTTTTTTCTTCTACTTTGTGTTTGATTATCTTTCCCCTGAACAGATTACATTACTAATTTAAGTGATTATCGAAGTAAAAATTAAAAAAAAAAAGACAAAGTACAATCCCCAATGCTTTCCTTGGCCTCGCCGACTGTTGGCTTCTTTCATTCATGTATTATAACGAGCACCCTCATTTCCCCTTCATTTATCTGCTTGTAGCTTACGGGGGTCTCGGTTCTGGCAGTCTTGAAGCCATAGGTAGCGTAAGAGGGTTCTAGCACAGCTTTCGCCCTCGCTATTGATCACGTTCTACGTGATGCTGGCGGTAACACAGGACGTTCCACGTCCGCCGCTTTGGTTGAGGGTGGCGCTGGTGAACACTCTCAAGGTTCGTATACAGACAACATTAATACCGAAGAAAGTAGCAGGGGGGACAGCGGCCGATGTAGCTCAGTTGGAAGAGCACCGGACGCGATATTCGGAGGTCGTGGGTTCGGATCCCACCATCGGCACGTTGTTTTTTCTTCTACTTTGTGTTTGATTATCTTTCCCCTGAACAGATTACATTACTAATTTAAGTGATTATCGAAGTAAAAATTAAAAAAAAAAAGACAAAGTACAATCCCCAATGCTTTCCTTGGCCTCGCCGACTGTTGGCTTCTTTCATTCATGTATTATAACGAGCACCCTCATTTCCCCTTCATTTATCTGCTTGTAGCTTACGGGGGTCTCGGTTCTGGCAGTCTTGAAGCCATAGGTAGCGTAAGAGGGTTCTAGCACAGCTTTCGCCCTCGCTATTGATCACGTTCTACGTGATGCTGGCGGTAACACAGGACGTTCCACGTCCGCCGCTTTGGTTGAGGGTGGCGCTGGTGAACACTCACAAGGTTCGTATACAGACAACATTAATACCGAAGAAAGTAGCAGGGGGGACAGCGGCCGATGTAGCTCAGTTGGAAGAGCACCGGACGCGATATTCGGAGATCGTGGGTTCGGATCCCACCATCGGCACGTTGTTTTTTCTTCTACTTTGTGTTTGATTATCTTTCCCCTGAACAGATTACATTACTAATTTAAGTGATTATCGAAGTAAAAATTAAAAAAAAAAAAAGACAAAGTACAATCCCCAATGCTTTCCTTGGCCTCGCCGACTGTTGGCTTCTTTCATTCATGTATTATAACGAGCACCCTCATTTCCCCTTCATTTATCTGCTTGTAGCTTACGGGGGTCTCGGTTCTGGCAGTCTTGAAGCCATAGGTAGCGTAAGAGGGTTCTAGCACAGCTTTCGCCCTCGCTATTGATCACGTTCTACGTGATGCTGGCGGTAACACAGGACGTTCCACGTCCGCCGCTTTGGTTGAGGGTGGCGCTGGTGAACACTCTCAAGGTTCGTATACAGACAACATTAATACCGAAGAAAGTAGCAGGGGGGACAGCGGCCGATGTAGCTCAGTTGGAAGAGCACCGGACGCGATATTCGGAGGTCGTGGGTTCGGATCCCACCATCGGCACGTTGTTTTTTCTTCTACTTTGTGTTTGATTATCTTTCCCCTGAACAGATTACATTACTAATTTAAGTGATTATCGAAGTAAAAATTAAAAAAAAAAAAAGACAAAGTACTATCCCCAATGCTTTCCTTGGCCTCGCCGACTGTTGGCTTCTTTCATTCATGTATTATAACGAGCACCCTCATTTCCCCTTCATTTATCTGCTTGTAGCTTACGGGGGTCTCGGTTCTGGCAGTCTTGAAGCCATAGGTAGCGTAAGAGGGTTCTAGCACAGCTTTCGCCCTCGCTATTGATCACGTTCTACGTGATGCTGGCGGTAACACAGGACGTTCCACGTCCGCCGCTTTGGTTGAGGGTGGCGCTGGTGAACACTCTCAAGGTTCGTATACAGACAACATTAATACCGAAGAAAGTAGCAGCGGGGACAGCGGCCGATGTAGCTCAGTTGGAAGAGCACCGGACGCGATATTCGGAGATCGTGGGTTCGGATCCCACCATCGGCACGTTGTTTTTTCTTCTACTTTGTGTTTGATTATCTTTCCCCTGAACAGATTACATTACTAATTTAAGTGATTATCGAAGTAAAAATTAAAAAAAAAAAAGACAAAGTACAATCCCCAATGCTTTCCTTGGCCTCGCCGACTGTTGGCTTCTTTCATTCATGTATTATAACGAGCACCCTCATTTCCCCTTCATTTATCTGCTTGTAGCTTACGGGGGTCTCGGTTCTGGCAGTCTTGAAGCCATAGGTAGCGTAAGAGGGTTCTAGCACAGCTTTCGCCCTCGCTATTGATCACGTTCTACGTGATGCTGGCGGTAACACAGGACGTTCCACGTCCGCCGCTTTGGTTGAGGGTGGCGCTGGTGAACACTCTCAAGGTTCGTATACAGACAACATTAATACCGAAGAAAGTAGCAGGGGGGACAGCGGCCGATGTAGCTCAGTTGGAAGAGCACCGGACGCGATATTCGGAGGTCGTGGGTTCGGATCCCACCATCGGCACGTTGTTTTTTCTTCTACTTTGTGTTTGATTATCTTTCCCCTGAACAGATTACATTACAAATTTAAATGATTATCGAAGTAAAAATTAAAAAAAAAAAAGACAAAGTACAATCCCCAATGCTTTCCTTGGCCTCGCCGACTGTTGGCTTCTTTCATTCATGTATTATAACGAGCACCCTCATTTCCCCTTCATTTATCTGCTTGTAGCTTACGGGGGTCTCGGTTCTGGCAGTCTTGAAGCCATAGGTAGCGTAAGAGGGTTCTAGCACAGCTTTCGCCCTCGCTATTGATCACGTTCTACGTGATGCTGGCGGTAACACAGGACGTTCCACGTCCGCCGCTTTGGTTGAGGGTGGCGCTGGTGAACACTCTCAAGGTTCGTATACAGACAACATTAATACCGAAGAAAGTAGCAGGGGGGACAGCGGCCGATGTAGCTCAGTTGGAAGAGCACCGGACGCGATATTCGGAGGTCGTGGGTTCGGATCCCACCATCGGCACGTTGTTTTTTCTTCTACTTTGTGTTTGATTATCTTTCCCCTGAACAGATTACATTACTAATTTAAGTGATTATCGAAGTAAAAATTAAAAAAAAAAGACAAAGTACAATCCCCAATGCTTTCCTTGGCCTCGCCGACTGTTGGCTTCTTTCATTCATGTATCATAACGAGCACCCTCATTTCCCCTTCATTTATCTGCTTGTAGCTTACGGGGGTCTCGGTTCTGGCAGTCTTGAAGCCATAGGTAACGTAAGAGGGTTCTAGCACAGCTTTCGCCCTCGCTATTGATCACGTTCTACGTGATGCTGGCGGTAACACAGGACGTTCCACGACCGCCGCTTTGGTTGAGGGTGGCGCTGGTGAACACTCTCAAGGTTCGTATACAGACAACATTAATACCGAAGAAAGTAGCAGGGGGGACAGCGGCCGATGTAGCTCAGTTGGAAGAGCACCGGACGCGATATTCGGAGGTCGTGGGTTCGGATCCCACCATCGGCACGTTGTTTTTTCTTCTACTTTGTGTTTGATTATCTTTCCCCTGAACAGATTACATTACTAAATTAAGTGATTATCGAAGTAAAAATTAAAAAAAAAAAAAAAAGACAAAGTACAATCCCCAATGCTTTCCTTGGCCTCGCCGACTGTTGGCTTCTTTCATTCATGTATTATAACGAGCACCCTCATTTCCCCTTCATTTATCTGCTTGTAGCTTACGGGGGTCTCGGTTCTGGCAGTCTTGAAGCCATAGGTAGCGTAAGAGGGTTCTAGCACAGCTTTCGCCCTCGCTATTGATCACGTTCTACGTGATGCTGGCGGTAACACAGGACGTTCCACGTCCGCCGCTTTGGTTGAGGGTGGCGCTGGTGAACACTCACAAGGTTCGTATACAGACAACATTAATACCGAAGAAAGTAGCAGGGGGGACAGCGGCCGATGTAGCTCAGTTGGAAGAGCACCGGACGCGATATTCGGAGATCGTGGGTTCGGATCCCACCATCGGCACGTTGTTTTTTCTTCTACTTTGTGTTTGATTATATTTCCCCTGAACAGATTACATTACTAATTTAAGTGATTATCGAAGTAAAAATTAAAAAAAAAAAAAAGACAAAGTACAATCCCCAATGCTTTCCTTGGCCTCGCCGACTGTTGGCTTCTTTCATTCATGTATTATAACGAGCACCCTCATTTCCCCTTCATTTATCTGCTTGTAGCTTACGGGGGTCTCGGTTCTGGCAGTCTTGAAGCCATAGGTAGCGTAAGAGGGTTCTAGCACAGCTTTCGCCCTCGCTATTGATCACGTTCTACGTGATGCTGGCGGTAACACAGGACGTTCCACGTCCGCCGCTTTGGTTGAGGGTGGCGCTGGTGAACACTCTCAAGGTTCGTATACAGACAACATTAATACCGAAGAAAGTAGCAGGGGGGACAGCGGCCGATGTAGCTCAGTTGGAAGAGCACCGGACGCGATATTCGGAGGTCGTGGGTTCGGATCCCACCATCGGCACGTTGTTTTTTCTTCTACTTTGTGTTTGATTATCTTTCCCCTGAACAGATTACATTACTAATTTAAGTGATTATCGAAGTAAAAATTAAAAAAAAAAAAAAGACAAAGTACTATCCCCAATGCTTTCCTTGGCCTCGCCGACTGTTGGCTTCTTTCATTCATGTATTATAACGAGCACCCTCATTTCCCCTTCATTTATCTGCTTGTAGCTTACGGGGGTCTCGGTTCTGGCAGTCTTGAAGCCATAGGTAGCGTAAGAGGGTTCTAGCACAGCTTTCGCCCTCGCTATTGATCACGTTCTACGTGATGCTGGCGGTAACACAGGACGTTCCACGTCCGCCGCTTTGGTTGAGGGTGGCGCTGGTGAACACTCTCAAGGTTCGTATACAGACAACATTAATACCGAAGAAAGTAGCAGGGGGGACAGCGGCCGATGTAGCTCAGTTGGAAGAGCACCGGACGCGATATTCGGAGGTCGTGGGTTCGGATCCCACCATCGGCACGTTGTTTTTTCTTCTACTTTGTGTTTGATTATCTTTCCCCTGAACAGATTACATTACTAATTTAAGTGATTATCGAAGTAAAAATTAAAAAAAAAAAAGACAAAGTACAATCCCCAATGCTTTCCTTGGCCTCGCCGACTGTTGGCTTCTTTCATTCATGTATTATAACGAGCACCCTCATTTCCCCTTCATTTATCTGCTTGTAGCTTACGGGGGTCTCGGTTCTGGCAGTCTTGAAGCCATAGGTAGCGTAAGAGGGTTCTAGCACAGCTTTCGCCCTCGCTATTGATCACGTTCTACGTGATGCTGGCGGTAACACAGGACGTTCCACGTCCGCCGCTTTGGTTGAGGGTGGCGCTGGTGAACACTCTCAAGGTTCGTATACAGACAACATTAATACCGAAGAAAGTAGCAGGGGGGACAGCGGCCGATGTAGCTCAGTTGGAAGAGCACCGGACGCGATATTCGGAGGTCGTGGGTTCGGATCCCACCATCGGCACGTTGTTTTTTCTTCTACTTTGTGTTTGATTATCTTTCCCCTGAACAGATTACATTACTAATTTAAGTGATTATCGAAGTAAAAATTAAAAAAAAAAGACAAAGTACAATCCCCAATGCTTTCCTTGGCCTCGCCGACTGTTGGCTTCTTTCATTCATGTATTATAACGAGCACCCTCATTTCCCCTTCATTTATCTGCTTGTAGCTTACGGGGGTCTCGGTTCTGGCAGTCTTGAAGCCATAGGTAGCGTAAGAGGGTTCTAGCACAGCTTTCGCCCTCGCTATTGATCACGTTCTACGTGATGCTGGCGGTAACACAGGACGTTCCACGTCCGCCGCTTTGGTTGAGGGTGGCGCTGGTGAACACTCTCAAGGTTCGTATACAGACAACATTAATACCGAAGAAAGTAGCAGGGGGGACAGCGGCCGATGTAGCTCAGTTGGAAGAGCACCGGACGCGATATTCGGAGGTCGTGGGTTCGGATCCCACCATCGGCACGTTGTTTTTTCTTCTACTTTGTGTTTGATTATCTTTCCCCTGAACAGATTACATTACTAATTTAAGTGATTATCGAAGTAAAAATTAAAAAAAAAAAAGACAAAGTACAATCCCCAATGCTTTCCTTGGCCTCGCCGACTGTTGGCTTCTTTCATTCATGTATTATAACGAGCACCCTCATTTCCCCTTCATTTATCTGCTTGTAGCTTACGGGGGTCTCGGTTCTGGCAGTCTTGAAGCCATAGGTAGCGTAAGAGGGTTCTAGCACAGCTTTCGCCCTCGCTATTGATCACGTTCTACGTGATGCTGGCGGTAACACAGGACGTTCCACGTCCGCCGCTTTGGTTGAGGGTGGCGCTGGTGAACACTCTCAAGGTTCGTATACAGACAACATTAATACCGAAGAAAGTAGCAGGGGGGACAGCGGCCGATGTAGCTCAGTTGGAAGAGCACCGGACGCGATATTCGGAGGTCGTGGGTTCGGATCCCACCATCGGCACGTTGTTTTTTCTTCTACTTTGTGTTTGATTATCTTTCCCCTGAACAGATTACATTACTAATTTAAGTGATTATCGAAGTAAAAATTAAAAAAAAAAAAGACAAAGTACAATCCCCAATGCTTTCCTTGGCCTCGCCGACTGTTGGCTTCTTTCATTCATGTATTATAACGAGCACCCTCATTTCCCCTTCATTTATCTGCTTGTAGCTTACGGGGGTCTCGGTTCTGGCAGTCTTGAAGCCATAGGTAGCGTAAGAGGGTTCTAGCACAGCTTTCGCCCTCGCTATTGATCACGTTCTACGTGATGCTGGCGGTAACACAGGACGTTCCACGTCCGCCGCTTTGGTTGAGGGTGGCGCTGGTGAACACTCTCAAGGTTCGTATACAGACAACATTAATACCGAAGAAAGTAGCAGGGGGGACAGCGGCCGATGTAGCTCAGTTGGAAGAGCACCGGACGCGATATTCGGAGGTCGTGGGTTCGGATCCCACCATCGGCACGTTGTTTTTTCTTCTACTTTGTGTTTGATTATCTTTCCCCTGAACAGATTACATTACTAATTTAAGTGATTATCGAAGTAAAAATTAAAAAAAAAAGACAAAGTACAATCCCCAATGCTTTCCTTGGCCTCGCCGACTGTTGGCTTCTTTCATTCATGTATTATAACGAGCACCCTCATTTCCCCTTCATTTATCTGCTTGTAGCTTACGGGGGTCTCGGTTCTGGCAGTCTTGAAGCCATAGGTAGCGTAAGAGGGTTCTAGCACAGCTTTCGCCCTCGCTATTGATCACGTTCTACGTGATGCTGGCGGTAACACAGGACGTTCCACGTCCGCCGCTTTGGTTGAGGGTGGCGCTGGTGAACACTCTCAAGGTTCGTATACAGACAACATTAATACCGAAGAAAGTAGCAGGGGGGACAGCGGCCGATGTAGCTCAGTTGGAAGAGCACCGGACGCGATATTCGGAGGTCGTGGGTTCGGATCCCACCATCGGCACGTTGTTTTTTCTTCTACTTTGTGTTTGATTATCTTTCCCCTGAACAGATTACATTACTAATTTAAGTGATTATCGAAGTAAAAATTAAAAAAAAAAGACAAAGTACAATCCCCAATGCTTTCCTTGGCCTCGCCGACTGTTGGCTTCTTTCATTCATGTATTATAACGAGCACCCTCATTTCCCCTTCATTTATCTGCTTGTAGCTTACGGGGGTCTCGGTTCTGGCAGTCTTGAAGCCATAGGTAGCGTAAGAGGGTTCTAGCACAGCTTTCGCCCTCGCTATTGATCACGTTCTACGTGATGCTGGCGGTAACACAGGACGTTCCACGTCCGCCGCTTTGGTTGAGGGTGGCGCTGGTGAACACTCTCAAGGTTCGTATACAGACAACATTAATACCGAAGAAAGTAGCAGGGGGGACAGCGGCCGATGTAGCTCAGTTGGAAGAGCACCGGACGCGATATTCGGAGGTCGTGGGTTCGGATCCCACCATCGGCACGTTGTTTTTTCTTCTACTTTGTGTTTGATTATCTTTCCCCTGAACAGATTACATTACTAATTTAAGTGATTATCGAAGTAAAAATTAAAAAAAAAAGACAAAGTACAATCCCCAATGCTTTCCTTGGCCTCGCCGACTGTTGGCTTCTTTCATTCATGTATTATAACGAGCACCCTCATTTCCCCTTCATTTATCTGCTTGTAGCTTACGGGGGTCTCGGTTCTGGCAGTCTTGAAGCCATAGGTAGCGTAAGAGGGTTCTAGCACAGCTTTCGCCCTCGCTATTGATCACGTTCTACGTGATGCTGGCGGTAACACAGGACGTTCCACGTCCGCCGCTTTGGTTGAGGGTGGCGCTGGTGAACACTCTCAAGGTTCGTATACAGACAACATTAATACCGAAGAAAGTAGCAGGGGGGACAGCGGCCGATGTAGCTCAGTTGGAAGAGCACCGGACGCGATATTCGGAGGTCGTGGGTTCGGATCCCACCATCGGCACGTTGTTTTTTCTTCTACTTTGTGTTTGATTATCTTTCCCCTGAACAGATTACATTACTAATTTAAGTGATTATCGAAGTAAAAATTAAAAAAAAAAAGACAAAGTACAATGCCCAATGCTTTCCTTGGCCTCGCCGACTGTTGGCTTCTTTCATTCATGTATTATAACGAGCACCCTCATTTCCCCTTCATTTATCTGCTTGTAGCTTACGGGGGTCTCGGTTCTGGCAGTCTTGAAGCCATAGGTAGCGTAAGAGGGTTCTAGCACAGCTTTCGCCCTCGCTATTGATCACGTTCTACGTGATGCTGGCGGTAACACAGGACGTTCCACGTCCGCCGCTTTGGTTGAGGGTGGCGCTGGTGAACACTCTCAAGGTTCGTATACAGACAACATTAATACCGAAGAAAGTAGCAGGGGGGACAGCGGCCGATGTAGCTCAGTTGGAAGAGCACCGGACGCGATATTCGGAGGTCGTGGGTTCGGATCCCACCATCGGCACGTTGTTTTTTCTTCTACTTTGTGTTTGATTATCTTTCCCCTGAACAGATTATATTACTAATTTAAGTGATTATCGAAGTAAAAATTAAAAAAAAAAGACAAAGTACAATCCCCAATGCTTTCCTTGGCCTCGCCGACTGTTGGCTTCTTTCATTCATGTATTATAACGAGCACCCTCATTTCCCCTTCATTTATCTGCTTGTAGCTTACGGGGGTCTCGGTTCTGGCAGTCTTGAAGCCATAGGTAGCGTAAGAGGGTTCTAGCACAGCTTTCGCCCTCGCTATTGATAACGTTCTACGTGATGCTGGCGGTAACACAGGACGTTCCACGTCCGCCGCTTTGGTTGAGGGTGGCGCTGGTGAACACTCTCAAGGTTCGTATACAGACAACATTAATACCGAAGAAAGTAGCAGGGGGGACAGCGGCCGATGTAGCTCAGTTGGAAGAGCACCGGACGCGATATTCGGAGGTCGTGGGTTCGGATCCCACCATCGGCACGTTGTTTTTTCTTCTACTTTGTGTTTGATTATCTTTCCCCTGAACAGATTACATTACTAATTTAAGTGATTATCGAAGTAAAAATTAAAAAAAAAGACAAAGTACAATCCCCAATGCTTTCCTTGGCCTCGCCGACTGTTGGCTTCTTTCATTCATGTATTATAACGAGCACCCTCATTTCCCCTTCATTTATCTGCTTGTAGCTTACGGGGGTCTCGGTTCTGGCAGTCTTGAAGCCATAGGTAGCGTAAGAGGGTTCTAGCACAGCTTTCGCCCTCGCTATTGATCACGTTCTACGTGATGCTGGCGGTAACACAGGACGTTCCACGTCCGCCGCTTTGGTTGAGGGTGGCGCTGGTGAACACTCTCAAGGTTCGTATACAGACAACATTAATACCGAAGAAAGTAGCAGGGGGGACAGCGGCCGATGTAGCTCAGTTGGAAGAGCACCGGACGCGATATTCGGAGGTCGTGGGTTCGGATCCCACCATCGGCACGTTGTTTTTTCTTCTACTTTGTGTTTGATTATCTTTCCCCTGAACAGATTACATTACAAATTTAAATGATTATCGAAGTAAAAAATAAAAAAAAAAAAAGACAAAGTACAATCCCCAATGCTTTCCTTGGCCTCGCCGACTGTTGGCTTCTTTCATTCATGTATTATAACGAGCACCCTCATTTCCCCTTCATTTATCTGCTTGTAGCTTACGGGGGTCTCGGTTCTGGCAGTCTTGAAGCCATAGGTAGCGTAAGAGGGTTCTAGCACAGCTTTCGCCCTCGCTATTGATCACGTTCTACGTGATGCTGGCGGTAACACAGGACGTTCCACGTCCGCCGCTTTGGTTGAGGGTGGCGCTGGTGAACACTCTCAAGGTTCGTATACAGACAACATTAATACCGAAGAAAGTAGCAGGGGGGACAGCGGCCGATGTAGCTCAGTTGGAAGAGCACCGGACGCGATATTCGGAGGTCGTGGGTTCGGATCCCACCATCGGCACGTTGTTTTTTCTTCTACTTTGTGTTTGATTATCTTTCCCCTGAACAGATTACATTACTAATTTAAGTGATTATCGAAGTAAAAATTAAAAAAAAAAAAAAGACAAAGTACAATCCCCAATGCTTTCCTTGGCCTCGCCGACTGTTGGCTTCTTTCATTCATGTATTATAACGAGCACCCTCATTTCCCCTTCATTTATCTGCTTGTAGCTTACGGGGGTCTCGGTTCTGGCAGTCTTGAAGCCATAGGTAGCGTAAGAGGGTTCTAGCACAGCTTTCGCCCTCGCTATTGATCACGTTCTACGTGATGCTGGCGGTAACACAGGACGTTCCACGTCCGCCGCTTTGGTTGAGGGTGGCGCTGGTGAACACTCTCAAGGTTCGTATACAGACAACATTAATACCGAAGAAAGTAGCAGGGGGGACAGCGGCCGATGTAGCTCAGTTGGAAGAGCACCGGACGCGATATTCGGAGGTCGTGGGTTCGGATCCCACCATCGGCACGTTGTTTTTTCTTCTACTTTGTGTTTGATTATCTTTCCCCTGAACAGATTACATTACTAAATTAAGTGATTATCGAAGTAAAAATTAAAAAAAAAAAAAAAAAGACAAAGTACAATCCCCAATGCTTTCCTTGGCCTCGCCGACTGTTGGCTTCTTTCATTCATGTATTATAACGAGCACCCTCATTTCCCCTTCATTTATCTGCTTGTAGCTTACGGGGGTCTCGGTTCTGGCAGTCTTGAAGCCATAGGTAGCGTAAGAGGGTTCTAGCACAGCTTTCGCCCTCGCTATTGATCACGTTCTACGTGATGCTGGCGGTAACACAGGACGTTCCACGACCGCCGCTTTGGTTGAGGGTGGCGCTGGTGAACACTCTCAAGGTTCGTATACAGACAACATTAATACCGAAGAAAGTAGCAGGGGGGACAGCGGCCGATGTAGCTCAGTTGGAAGAGCACCGGACGCGATATTCGGAGGTCGTGGGTTCGGATCCCACCATCGGCACGTTGTTTTTTCTTCTACTTTGTGTTTGATTATCTTTCCCCTGAACAGATTACATTACTAAATTAAGTGATTATCGAAGTAAAAATTAAAAAAAAAAAAAAAGACAAAGTACAATCCCCAATGCTTTCCTTGGCCTCGCCGACTGTTGGCTTCTTTCATTCATGTATTATAACGAGCACCCTCATTTCCCCTTCATTTATCTGCTTGTAGCTTACGGGGGTCTCGGTTCTGGCAGTCTTGAAGCCATAGGTAGCGTAAGAGGGTTCTAGCACAGCTTTCGCCCTCGCTATTGATCACGTTCTACGTGATGCTGGCGGTAACACAGGACGTTCCACGTCCGCCGCTTTGGTTGAGGGTGGCGCTGGTGAACACTCTCAAGGTTCGTATACAGACAACATTAATACCGAAGAAAGTAGCAGGGGGGACAGCGGCCGATGTAGCTCAGTTGGAAGAGCACCGGACGCGATATTCGGAGGTCGTGGGTTCGGATCCCACCATCGGCACGTTGTTTTTTCTTCTACTTTGTGTTTGATTATCTTTCCCCTGAACAGATTACATTACTAATTTAAGTGATTATCGAAGTAAAAATTAAAAAAAAAAAGACAAAGTACAATCCCCAATGCTTTCCTTGGCCTCGCCGACTGTTGGCTTCTTTCATTCATGTATTATAACGAGCACCCTCATTTCCCCTTCATTTATCTGCTTGTAGCTTACGGGGGTCTCGGTTCTGGCAGTCTTGAAGCCATAGGTAGCGTAAGAGGGTTCTAGCACAGCTTTCGCCCTCGCTATTGATCACGTTCTACGTGATGCTGGCGGTAACACAGGACGTTCCACGTCCGCCGCTTTGGTTGAGGGTGGCGCTGGTGAACACTCTCAAGGTTCGTATACAGACAACATTAATACCGAAGAAAGTAGCAGGGGGGACAGCGGCCGATGTAGCTCAGTTGGAAGAGCACCGGACGCGATATTCGGAGGTCGTGGGTTCGGATCCCACCATCGGCACGTTGTTTTTTCTTCTACTTTGTGTTTGATTATCTTTCCCCTGAACAGATTACATTACTAATTTAAGTGATTATCGAAGTAAAAATTAAAAAAAAAAAGACAAAGTACAATCCCCAATGCTTTCCTTGGCCTCGCCGACTGTTGGCTTCTTTCATTCATGTATTATAACGAGCACCCTCATTTCCCCTTCATTTATCTGCTTGTAGCTTACGGGGGTCTCGGTTCTGGCAGTCTTGAAGCCATAGGTAGCGTAAGAGGGTTCTAGCACAGCTTTCGCCCTCGCTATTGATCACGTTCTACGTGATGCTGGCGGTAACACAGGACGTTCCACGTCCGCCGCTTTGGTTGAGGGTGGCGCTGGTGAACACTCTCAAGGTTCGTATACAGACAACATTAATACCGAAGAAAGTAGCAGGGGGGACAGCGGCCGATGTAGCTCAGTTGGAAGAGCACCGGACGCGATATTCGGAGGTCGTGGGTTCGGATCCCACCATCGGCACGTTGTTTTTTCTTCTACTTTGTGTTTGATTATCTTTCCCCTGAACAGATTACATTACTAATTTAAGTGATTATCGAAGTAAAAATTAAAAAAAAAAGACAAAGTACAATCCCCAATGCTTTCCTTGGCCTCGCCGACTGTTGGCTTCTTTCATTCATGTATTATAACGAGCACCCTCATTTCCCCTTCATTTATCTGCTTGTAGCTTACGGGGGTCTCGGTTCTGGCAGTCTTGAAGCCATAGGTAGCGTAAGAGGGTTCTAGCACAGCTTTCGCCCTCGCTATTGATCACGTTCTACGTGATGCTGGCGGTAACACAGGACGTTCCACGTCCGCCGCTTTGGTTGAGGGTGGCGCTGGTGAACACTCTCAAGGTTCGTATACAGACAACATTAATACCGAAGAAAGTAGCAGGGGGGACAGCGGCCGATGTAGCTCAGTTGGAAGAGCACCGGACGCGATATTCGGAGGTCGTGGGTTCGGATCCCACCATCGGCACGTTGTTTTTTCTTCTACTTTGTGTTTGATTATCTTTCCCCTGAACAGATTACATTACTATTTTAAGTGATTATCGAAGTAAAAATTAAAAAAAAAAAAGACAAAGTACAATCCCCAATGCTTTCCTTGGCCTCGCCGACTGTTGGCTTCTTTCATTCATGTATTATAACGAGCACCCTCATTTCCCCTTCATTTATCTGCTTGTAGCTTACGGGGGTCTCGGTTCTGGCAGTCTTGAAGCCATAGGTAGCGTAAGAGGGTTCTAGCACAGCTTTCGCCCTCGCTATTGATCACGTTCTACGTGATGCTGGCGGTAACACAGGACGTTCCACGTCCGCCGCTTTGGTTGAGGGTGGCGCTGGTGAACACTCTCAAGGTTCGTATACAGACAACATTAATACCGAAGAAAGTAGCAGGGGGGACAGCGGCCGATGTAGCTCAGTTGGAAGAGCACCGGACGCGATATTCGGAGATCGTGGGTTCGGATCCCACCATCGGCACGTTGTTTTTTCTTCTACTTTGTGTTTGATTATCTTTCCCCTGAACAGATTACATTACTAATTTAAGTGATTATCGAAGTAAAAATTAAAAAAAAAAAAGACAAAGTACAATCCCCAATGCTTTCCTTGGCCTCGCCGACTGTTGGCTTCTTTCATTCATGTATTATAACGAGCACCCTCATTTCCCCTTCATTTATCTGCTTGTAGCTTACGGGGGTCTCGGTTCTGGCAGTCTTGAAGCCATAGGTAGCGTAAGAGGGTTCTAGCACAGCTTTCGCCCTCGCTATTGATCACGTTCTACGTGATGCTGGCGGTAACACAGGACGTTCCACGTCCGCCGCTTTGGTTGAGGGTGGCGCTGGTGAACACTCTCAAGGTTCGTATACAGACAACATTAATACCGAAGAAAGTAGCAGGGGGGACAGCGGCCGATGTAGCTCAGTTGGAAGAGCACCGGACGCGATATTCGGAGGTCGTGGGTTCGGATCCCACCATCGGCACGTTGTTTTTTCTTCTACTTTGTGTTTGATTATCTTTCCCCTGAACAGATTACATTACAAATTTAAATGATTATCGAAGTAAAAATTAAAAAAAAAAAAGACAAAGTACAATCCCCAATGCTTTCCTTGGCCTCGCCGACTGTTGGCTTCTTTCATTCATGTATTATAACGAGCACCCTCATTTCCCCTTCATTTATCTGCTTGTAGCTTACGGGGGTCTCGGTTCTGGCAGTCTTGAAGCCATAGGTAGCGTAAGAGGGTTCTAGCACAGCTTTCGCCCTCGCTATTGATCACGTTCTACGTGATGCTGGCGGTAACACAGGACGTTCCACGTCCGCCGCTTTGGTTGAGGGTGGCGCTGGTGAACACTCTCAAGGTTCGTATACAGACAACATTAATACCGAAGAAAGTAGCAGGGGGGACAGCGGCCGATGTAGCTCAGTTGGAAGAGCACCGGACGCGATATTCGGAGGTCGTGGGTTCGGATCCCACCATCGGCACGTTGTTTTTTCTTCTACTTTGTGTTTGATTATCTTTCCCCTGAACAGATTACATTACTAATTTAAGTGATTATCGAAGTAAAAATTAAAAAAAAAAAAAAAGACAAAGTACAATCCCCAATGCTTTCCTTGGCCTCGCCGACTGTTGGCTTCTTTCATTCATGTATTATAACGAGCACCCTCATTTCCCCTTCATTTATCTGCTTGTAGCTTACGGGGGTCTCGGTTCTGGCAGTCTTGAAGCCATAGGTAGCGTAAGAGGGTTCTAGCACAGCTTTCGCCCTCGCTATTGATCACGTTCTACGTGATGCTGGCGGTAACACAGGACGTTCCACGTCCGCCGCTTTGGTTGAGGGTGGCGCTAGTGAACACTCTCAAGGTTCGTATACAGACAACATTAATACCGAAGAAAGTAGCAGGGGGGACAGCGGCCGATGTAGCTCAGTTGGAAGAGCACCGGACGCGATATTCGGAGGTCGTGGGTTCGGATCCCACCATCGGCACGTTGTTTTTTCTTCTACTTTGTGTTTGATTATCTTTCCCCTGAACAGATTACATTACTAATTTAAGTGATTATCGAAGTAAAAATTAAAAAAAAAAGACAAAGTACAATCCCCAATGCTTTCCTTGGCCTCGCCGACTGTTGGCTTCTTTCATTCATGTATTATAACGAGCACCCTCATTTCCCCTTCATTTATCTGCTTGTAGCTTACGGGGGTCTCGGTTCTGGCAGTCTTGAAGCCATAGGTAGCGTAAGAGGGTTCTAGCACAGCTTTCGCCCTCGCTATTGATCACGTTCTACGTGATGCTGGCGGTAACACAGGACGTTCCACGTCCGCCGCTTTGGTTGAGGGTGGCGCTGGTGAACACTCTCAATTTCGTATACAGACAACATTAATACCGAAGAAAGTAGCAGGGGGGACAGCGGCCGATGTAGCTCAGTTGGAAGAGCACCGGACGCGATATTCGGAGGTCGTGGGTTCGGATCCCACCATCGGCACGTTGTTTTTTCTTCTACTTTGTGTTTGATTATCTTTCCCCTGAACAGATTACATTACTAATTTAAGTGATTATCGAAGTAAAAATTAAAAAAAAAAAGACAAAGTACAATCCCCAATGCTTTCCTTGGCCTCGCCGACTGTTGGCTTCTTTCATTCATGTATTATAACGAGCACCCTCATTTCCCCTTCATTTATCTGCTTGTAGCTTACGGGGGTCTCGGTTCTGGCAGTCTTGAAGCCATAGGTAGCGTAAGAGGGTTCTAGCACAGCTTTCGCCCTCGCTATTGATCACGTTCTACGTGATGCTGGCGGTAACACAGGACGTTCCACGTCCGCCGCTTTGGTTGAGGGTGGCGCTGGTGAACACTCTCAAGGTTCGTATACAGACAACATTAATACCGAAGAAAGTAGCAGGGGGGACAGCGGCCGATGTAGCTCAGTTGGAAGAGCACCGGACGCGATATTCGGAGGTCGTGGGTTCGGATCCCACCATCGGCACGTTGTTTTTTCTTCTACTTTGTGTTTGATTATCTTTCCCCTGAACAGATTACATTACTAATTTAAGTGATTATCGAAGTAAAAATTAAAAAAAAAAGACAAAGTACAATCCCCAATGCTTTCCTTGGCCTCGCCGACTGTTGGCTTCTTTCATTCATGTATTATAACGAGCACCCTCATTTCCCCTTCATTTATCTGCTTGTAGCTTACGGGGGTCTCGGTTCTGGCAGTCTTGAAGCCATAGGTAGCGTAAGAGGGTTCTAGCACAGCTTTCGCCCTCGCTATTGATCACGTTCTACGTGATGCTGGCGGTAACACAGGACGTTCCACGTCCGCCGCTTTGGTTGAGGGTGGCGCTGGTGAACACTCTCAAGGTTCGTATACAGACAACATTAATACCGAAGAAAGTAGCAGGGGGGACAGCGGCCGATGTAGCTCAGTTGGAAGAGCACCGGACGCGATATTCGGAGGTCGTGGGTTCGGATCCCACCATCGGCACGTTGTTTTTTCTTCTACTTTGTGTTTGATTATCTTTCCCCTGAACAGATTACATTACTAATTTAAGTGATTATCGAAGTAAAAATTAAAAAAAAAGAGACAAAGTACAATCCCCAATGCTTTCCTTGGCCTCGCCGACTGTTGGCTTCTTTCATTCATGTATTATAACGAGCACCCTCATTTCCCCTTCATTTATCTGCTTGTAGCTTACGGGGGTCTCGGTTCTGGCAGTCTTGAAGCCATAGGTAGCGTAAGAGGGTTCTAGCACAGCTTTCGCCCTCGCTATTGATCACGTTCTACGTGATGCTGGCGGTAACACAGGACGTTCCACGTCCGCCGCTTTGGTTGAGGGTGGCGCTGGTGAACACTCTCAAGGTTCGTATACAGACAACATTAATACCGAAGAAAGTAGCAGGGGGGACAGCGGCCGATGTAGCTCAGTTGGAAGAGCACCGGACGCGATATTCGGAGGTCGTGGGTTCGGATCCCACCATCGGCACGTTGTTTTTTCTTCTACTTTGTGTTTGATTATCTTTCCCCTGAACAGATTACTTTACTAATTTAAGTGATTATCGAAGTAAAAATTAAAAAAAAAAAGACAAAGTACAATCCCCAATGCTTTCCTTGGCCTCGCCGACTGTTCGCTTCTTTCATTCATGTATTATAACGAGCACCCTCATTTCCCCTTCATTTATATATATATATATATATATATATATATATATATATATATATATATATATATATATATATATATATATATATATATATATATATATATGAGTGGGAAGAGCAGCGGACGCGATATTCGGAGGTCGTGGGTTCGGATCCCACCATCGGCACGTTGTTTTTTCTTCTACTTTGGGTTTAATTATCTTGCCACTGAACAGATTACATTACTAATTTATGTGATTATTGAAGTAAAAATTAAACAAAAAAAGACAAAGTACAATCCCTAAGGCTTTCCTTGGCCTCGCCGACTGTTGGCTTCTTGCCTTCATGTATTATAACGAGCACCCCCACTTCCCCTTCATTTATCTGCTTATATATATATATATATATATATATATATATGTATATGTATATATATATATATATATATATATATATATATATATATATATATATATATATATATATATATATATATATATATATATAAGCAGGTAAGTGAAGGGGAAATGGGAGTGCTCGTTGTAATACATGAAGGAAAGAAGCCATCAGTTGGCGAGGCCAAGGAAAGCATTGGGGATTATGTTTTATGTCTTTTTTTTTACTCACATTACTCATTTCTGTGATTATCCAAGAAAAAATAAAAAAAGACATAAAACATAATCCCCAATGCTTTCCTTGGCCTCGCCGACTGTTGGCTTCTTTCCTTCATGTAATACAACGAGCACCCCCATTTCCCCTTCATTTATCTGCTTGTAGCTTACGGGGGTCTCGGTTTTGGCAGTCTAGAAGCCTTAGGTAGCGTAAGAGGGTTCTAGCGCAGCTTTCGCCCTCGCTCTTGATCACGTTCTACGTGACGCTGGCGGTAACACAGGACGTTCCACGTCCGCCGCTATGGTTGAGGGTGGCGCTGGTGAACACTCTCAAGGTTCGCATACAGACAACATTAATACCCGAGAAGGTAGCAGGGGGGACAGCGGCCGATGTACTCAGTTGGAAGAGCGCCAGACGCGGTATTGGAGGTCGTGGGTTCGGTCCCCACCATCGGCACGTTGTTTTTTCTTCTACTTTGTGTTTAATTATCTTTCCCCTAAGCATATTACATTACTCATTTCTGTGATT
This sequence comes from Amblyomma maculatum, assembly GCF_055883805.1. Lineage (NCBI taxonomy): Eukaryota > Metazoa > Arthropoda > Arachnida > Ixodida > Ixodidae > Amblyomma > Amblyomma maculatum. Next base: position 28,460 of record NW_028146804.1, read on the forward strand.
ATCCAAGTAAAAAATAAAAAAAAAAGACATAAAACATAATCCCCAATGCTTTCCTTGGCTTCGCCGACTGTTCGCTTCTTTCCTTCATGTATTACAACGAGCACCCCCATTTCCCCTTCATTTATCTGCTTGTAGCTTACGGGGGTCTCGGTTCTGGCAGTCTTGAAGCCTTAGGTAGCGTAAGAGGGTTCTAGTACAGCTTTCGCCCTCGCTCTTGATCACGTTCTACGTGACGCTGGCGGTAACACAGGACGTTCCACGTCCGCCGCTATGGTTGAGGGTGGCGCTGGTGAACACTCTCAAGGTTCGCATACAGACAACATTAATACCCGAGAAAGTAGCAGGGGGGACAGCGGCCGATGTAGCTCAGTTGGAAGAGCACCGGACGCGATATTCGGAGGTCGTGGGTTCGGTCCCCACCATCGGCACGTTGTTTTTTCTTCTACTTTGTGTTTAATTATCTTTCCCCTAAGCATACTACATTACTCATTTCTGTGATTATCCAAGTAAAAATTAAAAAAAAGACATAAAACATAATCCCCAATGCTTTCCTTGGCCTCGCCGACTGTTGGCTTCTTTCCTTCATGTATTACTACGAGCACCCCCATTTCCCCTTCATTTATCTGCTTGTAGCTTACGGGGGTCTCGGTTCTGGCAGTCTTGAAGCCTTAGGTAGCGTAAGAGGGTTCTAGCACAGCTTTCGCCCTCGCTCTTGATCCCGTTCTACGTGACGCTGGCGGTAACACAGGACGTTCCACGTCCGCCGCTATGGTTGAGGGTGGCGCTGGTGAACACTCTCAAGGTTCGCATACAGACAACATTAATACCCGACAAAGTAGCAGGGTTGACAGCGGCCGATGTACTCAGTTGGAAGAGCACCGGACGCGATATTCGGAGGTCGTGGGTTCGGTCCCCACCATCGGCACGTTGTTTTTTCTTCTACTTTGTGTTTAATTATCTTTCCCCTAAGCATATTACATTACTCATTTCTGTGATTATCCAAGTAAAAATTAAAAAAAAAAGACATAAAACATAATCCCCAATGCTTTCCTTGGCCTCGCCGACTGTTGGCTTCTTTCCTTCATATATATATATATATATATATATATATATATATATATATATATATTGTAAAAAGGAATATATGTACTAGTGCCCTCAAAATAAAACGGAGCATGGACCTGTGGAAAAAAGTTCGCTCCTTCGTCCGGGCTGCTGATAAGGCGAACACCAAGAGTGTCCAGGTGAACGTCCAGATGTCCCACATGTTCCCAAGCTGTACACATGCGCATCAGCTTGCAAGGCGCGCTACGAAACGGAAATCTTCTTCGTTCGTATGCTCTGTTATATATATATATATATATATATATATATATATATATATATATATATATATATATATATTGAGGACTAAGTTACCGACATGCTCGCGCGAAACATCATGCGGTCATCGAACAACCCCGCCGCGGATTACCTGGCCTCGTATTTCCAAACAATATCCAGTAGGAGCACTCGAGCAGACGACCCTCCGTGATCCCCAGACGAGTGCCACCTGGCGGCAAATAGCAGAAATATAAAAAAAATACAAATAAGACTGCATTTAAAGACTGCTATTCCGGTCGTTTTATGGGGTGACTCGGGGAGTGGTATTCGTTCGGGACGGCCTCGTTTCATAATGATCTCTGCTGGAAACAGCGCATCACCATGGGCCGATGTGTTGCGTCTTCTGAAAACATCATGGACACCTACAAGATTGTGCTACCTTGTCCGCCGTTCGGAAATGTAGTGCTCAGTACTGTATTTTTGCACGGTGACTTAAATGGCCGTTCGTACCGAGCGCCATCGTACCGTTTGTACCGTTCGTACCGAGCGCCATCACACGGGCGAGGGATACCCTTGCCCGTGTGATGGCGCTTCGGAATATTGTCTCCATTGGACAATATCAAAAGAGCCATGTTTGGATGGTGACTTTTGGGAAAAGCGCTTCAAAACAGAAACGTGTGTTGATTGGCGAAGCTACACGCAAAAGGGCTAAAATGCAGGATATCTTACCCGCAAACAAGAAATATTAAGTTGAAGCTGCTTTGGCTCCCACGTCACGTGGAACATCGCCGGATAGTGGAAGCTTTGGAGCTGTATGGCACTGTTCAGACCGTGGAGCGAGAAAAATGGTGCTATGCAGGGATGGAGCACATGTAGACAGCAAACCGGGAAGTGTCTATCACGCTGAAAGATGGTGTTTCATCTTCCAGCATTCCTCATACCCTCAACGTGTTTGAGATTCAGGCATTGGTAATTATTCTGGGCAGGCCTCCACTGTGTCGTCGGTGCAGCAGAGTTGGACATGTCCGACGGCAGTGCCGAACACCTCGATGCATCCAGTATCGTCGTTTCGATCACTCAGTGGATGTCTGCATCTAGACCTATGCCGATAGGTTGCGTCAGGGCTCCTTCTTTATGGCGGTTGAAGTAGGCGGGCATATGTCACTTCGGCTCCGCAAATTTTGACCCATTTCACCGAACCAAAGGTTTTTCGAAACCGAATTTCATTCGGAACTGAAAGACATCAAGTGCTGGATCCCCTGGATGCCATATTTCAAGCGGTAGGACCATTTTTCGGATGTTTACCTGACTTGAAAGTTCTAAAGCAGACGCTAGCCCGCTAACCCTGACGGGACGCCTAGCACGACATCGGGAGAGCATGGGACGCTAGGCTTATTGACGACAGCGGCGCCTAGCACCAACGCCTTTTCAAAGAGAGAACATATGGCAGGGCCAGCCAAGCCCCAATTGCGTCGCCACAAACACCAAATGCCCTCCTTGACGAATTACAAGGGATGAATGAAGACGACTTTGGAGACGCCGAATCACGAAAAGAAGACGGAATCCCGTCAGATTCCTCATCGGAGCACGTCAGGTACAACAACGATGCCAGATGGGAGCTTGTTCAATCCAAGCGCCCCCCCAAAAAACAAAAAAGACAAGGACAACGGAAAGGCACGGGAACCGGCCCGGACGCCCAACCTCAGGATAAAAAGTCACTGGGTAATGCGACCGGCTGCAACAAGACTGGTCAGGGGGAGCAGAGGAGGCCTAGGCGAAGACTGCCGCCACTCCCCGAAAATGACATCAAAATAATTTTTCGACCCAGGAAAGGATTCATGGTGAAATCACTGACCACACACCAAGTAGCGCTCGCCGTTATCATGACGTGCGGCCAACAATGCAAGGACGAGGACTTACTTGTAAGATTTCGTACAGGAACCAACATCATTATCGTTAGCACCCCACATGAAGAAACGGCTCAGCTGGTGCGGCGCATTACCCGCCTTAACTTCGCAGGAAAGTCGTACGAGGTAAACGGTTACGTGGCAGCTCCGGAGGATGTCTTTCGCGGCGTAATACACGGTGTTGACCCAGGTACGTCTCCCGAAGAGCTCAAAGCACACCTACGAGTCAGAACTCAAGAAGCAACCATTCTCCAGGCAAGGATACTTGGAAAATCCTAGACCGAAGTGATCACGTTCGACGGCCCGACCTTGCCAAAATTCTTATGTAATAGGGCGTTTATTGACGCTCAGATGGAGAGCTGTGAGGAGAGGACCTTGCAAAGGCGAGCCCAGCGTACTTCTTTGTCTTCGTCGCACAACGCACTGGATCATGTCGATGGCTGAAATGCTGACTATCACAGTACATTTTCCCGCCGGGTAAAAAAATAAAGAGCCATCCTGGCGGCTTATGGCGCGGGAAGCACAGCGGGGTGATAGAATGGCTTCAATCGGTTCACGTGAACCGTTTCACGACCACGGCGACGCAAGTCCGCAGAGAGCGTGACGGGCTAAACTACGTAGTTGACTGCAGATGTTTGCTGGAAGACCCTATATGGCCCGTGGTATCAAGCAAGAAACTTCTTTGAAAGGCCAGGGGTTGTGACGGGCACCCAGAGCCACACCAAAGAGTTCGGGAGATATGACGAAGCTTCGCCGGTATCACGGAGGTATTTTTGTTGCCACTGATTTTCTGTTGTGAGAGAGTGGGCGAGCTGACGGCATTCTTCTGCGTACGTGACGGCATCGGATAGCGGGGAAGTTTCGGAAACGTCAGGGCGGTAGGGAAAAAGTGTGTCCATAGTACAGGGTGGCTCGCGCCCGTAAAGGAGAAAGAATGGAGAGAATCCGGTAGTGGTCTGTGTCGTAGTGTTATATGCGTAAGTAACAAACGGTAGAACTTGGTCCTAATGAGAATGGTCGGTTCTCACGTACATAGCCAGCATGTCACCGAGAGCGTGGTTGAAACGTTCTGTCAGTCCATTCGTCTGAGGGTGGTATGAGGTAGCGGTGCGGTGTATGATACGGCATTCTTTCAGGAGAGCCTTAAGAGCGTCTGATAAGAAAACGCGTCCGCGGTCACTGAGCAGTTCGCGAGGGGCACCATGGCGAAGAACCAGGTTTTTCAGAATAAAGGCAGCCACGTCGCGTGCGGAAGCAGAGGGCAATGATGATGTCTCAGTGTAGCGGGTCAGATGATCCACTGCCACGATAATCCAGCGGTTGCCAGCTGAAGTTGTAGGAAGGGGACCGTATAGATCTATGCCGACACGATCAAACGGACGGGCAGGACAGGGCAACGGCTGCAACGAAGCAGGAGACTTGAGAGCAGTTTTTCGGCGTTGGCAAGACTGGCAAGAGCGGACAAAATGGCGGAAAAAGCTCTACATTCCACGCCAGAAGAAGCGTAGACGCAAGAGCGTGTAGGTTTTCAACACTCCGCCGTGGGCACACTGGGGATCAGTATGGAAAGCAGCACAAATTTCGGCGCGGAGATGACGGGGGATGACTAAAAGCCACTTCCTTCCGTCGTGAAGATAATTGCGGCGATAGAGCAGCCCGTCACGAATTGAAAAATGGTGAGCTTGGCGGGCAAGCGCCCTAGACAAACGACCTGGAGAGTGACTTGAAAGAAAGTCCAGAAGTGTAGATATCCACGGGTCGCGCCGCTGTTCCGTGGCCATGTCGATAGTGGCAAGCGAAGACAAATCGTAGGCGCAGATCTCATCAGACAACGAAGAGGGAGGCAGCGGTGAGCGCGAAACAGCGTCCGCGTCAGTATGCTTGAGGCCTGAGCGATATATGACACGAATGTGATACTCTTGGAGGCGAAGAGCCCAGCGAGCAAGGCGGCCGGACGGGTCCTTGAGGGACGTCAGCCAGCACAGAGCATGATGATCAGTGACCACATAAAATAGTCGGCCATAGACATACGAAAGGAATTTGCCGATGGCCCAAATAATGGCCAAGCATTCTCTTTCCGCAACAGAATAATTGGAAACTGCCTTGGTCAAGGTGCGGCTTGCGTACGCCACCACATAGTCTCGGATACCAGGTTTGCGTTGGGTGAGAACGGCGCCTATCCCAATGCCACTAGCGTCAGTGTGAATCTCAGTTGGCGCATTCGGGTCGAAGTGGCGGAGGATGGGAGGCGAAACCAAAAGACGGCGTAAAGTGTTGAAGGCGTCATCACAAGCAGGTGTCCATGCGGAGAGGTCGGAGCTGCCGGAGAGGAACTGGACGAGAGGAGCAATAATAGAGGCGAAATTTAAGATGAAGCGGCGAAAGTAGGAGCACAGGCCGATGAAACTTCGTAGCTGCTTCAGTGATTTTGGGCGTGGGAATTTGGCAACTGCACGAAGTTTGGTGGGATCGGGAAGAATGCCATCCTTAGAAACGACATGACCTAGAATAGTTAGTCGGCGAGCAGCAAAGCGGCACTTCTTCAGATTCAGTTGGAGGCAGGCGGTAGCGAGACAAGTGAGAACGTCCTTCAGTCGGAGCAGGTGGGATTGAAAATCGGTAGAAAAGACTACGATATCATCGAGATAGCAAAGACAAGTTCGCCACTTGAATCCACGAAGCACAGTGTCCATGAGGCGTTCAAATGTGGCCGGGGCGTTGCAAAGCCCAAAGGGCATGACGTTGAATTCATATAATCCATCTGGTGTGATGAAGGCAGTTTTAGAGCGGTCAGCGTCATCCATTGGCACCTGCCAGTAGCCAGATCGTAAATCCAACGAGGAGAAAAACTCGACGCCCTGCAAGCAGTCCAGTGCGTCATCGATGCGTGGCAGAGGATAGACGTCCTTGCGCGTGATCTTGTTGAGCCGGCGGTAGTCGACACAAAACCGGAAGGAGCCATCTTTCTTAGGTACCAACACAACTGGAGACGCCCAGGGGCTGTGGGATGGCCGAATGACACCACGACGGAGCATGTCGTCCACATGATCAGCAATTACTTGGCGCTCGGAAGCCGACACGCGATAGGGGCGCTGGCGCAAAGGTGCGGTTTTACGTTGTCGATGGTGTGCTCTACGACAGACGTGCGGCCCAAGCCAGTTTGAGGAAGGTCGAATGAAGAAGCGAAGTTCTGCAAGAGGGCGACAAGTTGATCACGTTGCGCAAGTGGAAGATCAGCATCAATAGCATGTTGGAAAACGTCGCAGGGCGTCGAAGCGGTCGCAACATCGCAAGAGCACAGACTAACGTCGAAGGAGTGGGTTGAGTCAGCAAGAGTGGTGATATGACCAGGATCAAGCTCTTCAAGACGTCCAATGCATTCGCCACTGAGCAGGACTGCTGGGCAAGAAAATGGGTTCGAGGCGTAAAGTGCACTCTCGCCGTCTTGAATTTCGAGAACTGCGAACGGAAAAAGGAAGCAGGGATGACGGGAGGCGGCTTCGGAAGGTGTAAAAATCGCAGTCAAAGGAGTTACACATTCACAAGACAGTGGTACGAGGGCAGCAGAAAACAGAGGAATGTCAGTGTCATGGGCGACGAGAAGTTTTGCAGTGCGGGGAGGGGTATCACAGAAGGGGGCATCACAGAGGGGCGCGAAGGCAATTTGCGCATGAGCACAGTCAATAACGGCCTGATGAGTCGATAGAAAATCGTATCCGGGAATGATATCATGCGAGCAGTTCGACAGAACAATAAACTCGACGGGGTACAAGACGTCTTGAATGAGCACACGGGCTGTGCAAGATGCGGAGGTGTGAATGTGCTGTGATGAGGCGGTGCGGTGCGAAAAGTCGGAAATCGGAGTGGTCACTTTGCGAATTCGACGGCAGAGCGCTTCACTGATGACGGAGACGGCTGCACCGGTATCGACCAGAACGAGAACTGTGGCGCCTTCTACAGAAACTTTGATAACATTAGCGGGACGACACGGAGGACTTGAGGAATTCGAAACAAGCGCAGTTCTTGCCCCCGGAACTGCGACTGTTAGTTTCCCTCAACGGTGCTGGTAGGACGTCGCAACATTGGAGAAAGCGATCGGCGCCGAGGAGAATGTGATCGACGAGTGGCATAGGTTTGGCGATCTTGTGTGACAAATTGAGAACCGGGCGGAATCATTTGCGAGCGTGAGTCGGTATCGTACGGGTAAAGTCGAATGTCAGGCTGTGAAGGTTGGAGCCGCTGGCGACAGAGGCGTGCAACATGGCCCGGCCGACCGCAGGCATAGCAAATCGGAAGGTTGTCCGTAGTACGCCAAGGTTTCATAGGATGTGGGCGGAACCTTGAGGGTGGGGCTTGGAACGAAGGTTCAGCATGCGGTGGTGAACGGTGGGCAGGGACCTGCACATAGGAGCCAGAAGTGGGCGAAGATGGTGGCCTAGCCGTTACTTGGGCATACGTGAGAGGTGCCGTCACAGGCGGCAGCACGGGGTTGGACGGCAAGACATCAGCGACGTGTTCTTGCACGACACGGCGTATAGTAGGGGCCAAAGATAGAGCCAGTTCAGGAACGAGGCGGCCCGAGTCTTGAAAATGGGGAAGTAGTGAGAGTTGACGTGCGACCTCTTCACGAATAAAATTCTTGATCTGTTCATTCAGCGGGCTCCCTTCAGAATTTGGCGAACCACCCAGGGCTAATGCGGATACGCCTTCGTCGCACACACTGGAGCGGCGCCTAGAAGCGCGCCACTTGCGGAGCTCGTCGTAGCTCTGGCAAAGCTTCACGATTTCACTAACGCTGGTGGGATCTTTCGCTACCAGCATCTGGAAGGCGTCTTCAGTAATGCCCTCGAGGATGTAGCGGATTTTGTTCGCTTCTGGCATGGCCGCGTCGACTCGTTTGCAGAGATCAACGATGTCTTCTATGTAGCTGGTAAAGGTCTCATCAGCGCGCTGAACACGATCGTGTAAACGTTGTTCCGCACGAAGCTTACGCACTGCCGGGCGGCCGAAATTCTTTTTAAATTCCGACCAAGATGACAGGTCAGCCTCATGGTTGCGAAGCCAGAGGTTCGCCACGTCCGTCAGATATAATATGACGTTACTGAGCTTGTATGAGTCATCCCACTTGTTGTAGCTGCTTACTCTTTCATACGATGACAGCCAGTCGTCGACATCTTGATCGGCCGTGCCACCGAAGAGGCAAGGGTCACGCTGGCGCACGACGCCAGAACACATAATCGTGGGTGGAACGGCCGGCAGCATCGAAGTGGACTCGTCTTGCATCGCGGTCGTAGAGGGCAGTGTACGGCTTCGAAGTTCCAGTTTGGATGGGATCGTTTCCGGCACCTCCGCCAATTGTAATAGGGCGTTTATTGACGCTCAGATGGAGAGCTGTGAGGAGAGGACCTTGCAACGGCGAGCCCAGCGTACTTCTTCTTTGTCTTCGTCGCAAAACGCACTGGAGCGTGTCGATGGCTGAAGTGCTGACTATCACAGTACACTTAATATAATACTACCATGCTACCAGTACCGCCCCACGAGGCAAGTGTGCTACGTCTGTTTTCAGCTAGGACACTGCTCCGACGTGTGCCCCACACCGGACATTATTGTGTGCGGACTGTGCGGAGATCAAAATCCGACGAAAGACCATGTGTGCGAGCTCAAGTGCCTAATATACGGTGAGGCACATCACACCGGATCCAAAAACTGCCCCGAGAGACTGAAAAAAGCAAGACCAAAGCCCAGCGGGGAAAGAGGGCGCAGTGACCAACGCGGGCGACCACGCAAGCGGTGTTTCAGCTCAGAAGGAGAGACCTCGAGGAGCTGATCAAGGTCCAATTCCTTCCCACCGCTGTCGCCTGCTGGTTCACAGGAGGGGAACAAACAAGAAAAGCAAAAAAAGAAGCTTTCCCAGAAAGGAGGCAGCGAGGTAAGCTAGGCATCTACCATTGATCCGCACTCGGTATAAAATAGTAGCAACCCAAAAAATGCAAACAACAAAAATATTCCTGCCAAAGAAGCTAAAGACGCGAGCAGTGATGCACTCAGACGCGAGCTTGAACTCGCTCGACTCAAACAAAATGAGCTCGAAAGCAAGGTCGAGGAACTATCAAAAATACTAAAGGCACAACAGCGGGAGTTTTAAATCACTACAGCCCTTCCAAAACAGCCACAAGCATCCAACAATGGAGAACTTGAAACACGAATGCAACAGATGATGCAGGATATGATGCGGCAAATCCAGTCTCAAATGCAGCAGATGCAAGCACAGTTTAAGGGGCAGATCTCAGAAATCAAAAGTGCTTTTCGAAAACAGACATAACGAAAACATTAGGGAAAGAGTGTACAACCGTCCAGCGTAAACGGCGTTCGCTGTCGAACAAGGCAACAGCGCTAACATGGAAACATGACCAAGACGCGTGCGACCAAGAAAACTTAGAAATTTGGCAATGGAACTGCAGAGGCTACCGCAAAAAACAGGCCCGACTAACACAATATATAAACGCACAGCTTACACCCCCCGTTATGATTGCGCTCCAAGAGACTGGAACCAGGTCCTCTTTACATGGGCACGATGTTTACGAGAGCCAAAACAGAGGTAGAGCAGCCGTTCTAGTCATCAAAGCCATCACTGCAATCAGCACGATACCATCGCCGACACAGACATCGAGCACGCGCTTGTCGAAATCATTCCTAAAAAGAGAAAGGGAAGGAGCACATTCGCACTGAACGTGTACAGCCCGCCAAGACAAAGAAAAGCCAAATTCTTCGAACTCTTCCACGGAGCGCACAAGCTGGCCAAAGAAAATGCGCTCATTATCGTAGAAAATTTCAACGCCATGGACACAAGTTGGGGATACCAGAAACAAGATATCAAGGTCAGAACATTAGCGGAGGTAGCCGAATATTTTGGCTGCAGGCTAATCACAGATCCCGCGACCGTCACGAGAATCGACAATAGTGTGAGCACGGACACTTGCCCGGACCTCACGTTCGTAAGGAAGAGCAAGGAGTCACAGTGGGAAAGCATGATGAAAAACCTAGGCAGCGATCACTTTATCCTCCGGACGCGAATAGCATCGGAAAGGGTAAGATGCCGGATCGGACAAGCAAAACTCACGGACTGGAACGTGTTCCGCAGGGCTTGCCAAAAATATGAAGGCGGCATCCAATCACTAGAAGAATGGAGCGGCATGTTGACAGAAACGCGAGACAAATGCAGAAAAAGTGTAAGACGAACAACAACGCCCGAAGTAGACGGGCATCTTCTGCGACTATGGGAAGCCAGACGCAGTCTCACCAAAAGATGGCGGAAGCAAAAACACAACAGGAAACTAAAACTAAAGATAGCAGAAGTTACGGCAAAAGCAGAAGAATACGCATGCGCAACTCGCGAGACAAAATTGGAAACAATTCAGCGACTCGCTTAAGGGAACCTTAGGTACGGCCAGAACCTGGAATCTCCCAAGAGCACTAATCGATCAGACCAAACCAAAATCAGAAAACAATAAAAGCATCCACAGATTCATCCACTCTTTCGAGGGTTCGGACACCGGCCTTTTAGAGAAGGCACGAAAAAATGTTTTGGTGATCACAACCCCTCACGATACCAAGGAACCTATCGCGGAGCCGAAAACGAGAGACTCGACCGCCCAGTAACTGAGGAAGAAGTTTAGCGGCCATAACGAATACGACCAAAAACTCGGCAGCAGGAGCCGACAGAATCAGAGGATCAGAGGTATCCAGCAGGATCAGAGGTCTCCATGAACAGCAGCGCGCTTTTGAAGCAATTCGCGGAGGAAGAGCTTGGTGTCAACGAAGATCTAAGCAAGGTATCAGAGGAGGTGACAAGAGGACGATTGGCTTCAAAAAAAACGGGCAGTTACAGCTCAAAAGGTCGCCAATTTGCCGGCGACTCTCCCCGCTTCGGCGGATGGAATTGAATAATGCACGCAGAAAAAATGGCGGGGACCATAGCTTTTGCGATCGCTACCCTTAACGTATAAAGGCTTGCGGAATCGTCGGCGCCAGTGCAAGTTAAAGCAACTGTTTAAAAGCAGTCGTGTGAGTGTAGCTGCAATTCAGGAAACTAAATTGGCTACGGATGAGGATACTGAAACGTCTCTTGAGATGCTTTTATCTCATTAAAATATTATCGTCAGTTATTCGAAAGGATTGTCCGGAGGGTGCATGCTGTTTCTGAGCATGACTGACTTATCATATTGCACTGATGATGAGGGGCGGCTCATATGTTGTGACCTCGCCATTTCGGGTCAGCAGTGGCGAATTGTTTGTGTCTATGCACCTTTTAAGCAGCAAGAAAGGAAAGTGTTTTTCTTGTCATTGACAAATCTCCTGAGCACAGATCGGGAAACTTCATTTCTGGGAGATTTCAATTGTATATGTAACAATGAGGGTCGATCAGTATATCGCGGACGTTGTGACCCCAGTGCTGCTGTTCTCACTGACTTAGTTTGGGAGCATAACCTTGTTGACATTGGCCGACTAAAAAGCGATAGTACACATTTCATGCAATTCCAATCGTCTTCGAATGCCCGACTTGACAGGATCTACATTTCGGCTGATACATTACCTACTGTGCATGGATACTGAGTGAGTCGATATTTTTAGCGACCACTGTGATAGGATGATAGGAAAGCACACTAGACGTCTACTCCAACCGCAGTGGGAGCTATGGAAGCTAAATAATTCCCTTCTTTCGGATTAAATTTTTCAGCGGTCTGTAGTTGCGTGCTTCAAAGACAGGTGGGCTAATGCCGATCTATCAGTCTTTCAAAAGTGGGATTTTTTAAAGCAGGATGTTGAGTCTTGCAATTGAATCTCATCAAGGATTACATTCTTGAAGCGCCTTGACATTCGTGAATTGAAACACACCCTGAACGAACTAAATGATTTGGAAAGAATTCCTACGGGGCGGTAACTTGATGATAATAACAATATTAAAGCGCAGTTACAACAGTTTAATGCAGAAAAATATCAGGGTGCCTTGATTAGGTCGCGAACACGGAGGTTCGCTAATGAACAACCATCTGGCCGTGCTTTTAGGGATGAAAGGGAAGCTGCTCTTTCTAAGCAGGTTTTAGAAATTCGTTGCAGAAGTGATACGTACACTGACACGTGTGGTATTCTGGGTGCCTTCTTCAACTAATATGCGTGCCTCTTTAGTAGCGTAATAACAGAAAAAGTGGCTTTGATTTCAATCATTTAAAAGATTTTCCTTGTCTGGACGATGAGCAGCGGACACCCATTGAGGGATCCAATACTTTAGATGCGGTCAAGTCGGCCATTTGTTCACTCCAGGCCCACAAGTCTCCTGGCCCGGATGGTCTAAATAGCGAATTCTATAAAACGCTTATTCTACTTTAGCACCTGCCTTATTGGAAGTTTTCAGTGCAGCTTATGACAAAGGCTTTTTGCCTCCAATGTTCTATACTGGTCACACCATACTACTCCCGAAAACCACAGACGCACGTCGGTTGAAAACTGCTGAAGGGTACCATCCGCTATCCTTATGCAACGTGGATTATAAAATATTTGCGAAGGTTCTTTATTCTCTTCTGCAGCTTTTGGCATTAGAGTTATTAGGGCCCCACCAAGTGTGTGTAATCAAAGGCCGTAGTATTCAAAACCATATCCATATTGCACGTTCTCTGATAGAAACTGTGTCAGATGAGGTCAGTCAAGTGGCCCTAATTTAGATTGATCTGTCCAAAGCTTTTGATAAGGCGCGTCATGATCTTTTGTTTGCTTTGTTGGACAGTGCAAACATTGGTGATGTCTTGCTTAAAGGCATTGAACTATGTTATAAAGCAGCCACTGCAAGACTGATTGTTAATAAAAACTTAACGGAACCGATTCCCTTCAAATTATCTGTTCGAAATGGCTGTCCTCAATTACCTTTGTTATTCGCGTTATATCTTGAGCCCCAATGTCGTAGTATCATCAAAAACAAAGCAGTTAGTAGCTTCGCCCTATCGCAATGTGAAATTAAAGTTGTGGCTTATGCTGATGACTTTGCCCTTTTCTGTACTGATAAAAAGACGGTGACCGAGGTTTTGCGCGTAACTGAGCGTTTTTGTGATAGTTCTGTGGCATTTCTTAACCTTGATAACTCAGAGGGGTTCTGGTTAGGTCACAGGGGTACAAAGCCTAAATGGTTGCCGGCATCATATAGGATTCTGAAAACTTACAGTATTTGGGGGTTCCTTTGCATCAATGTTGCAAATGTGGGCCTCAGTGGGATTCTCAGATCTCATCAGTTAGGCGACAAACCAAGGCAAGGAGGGGTGGGGAGCAGTCTCTATTGGCACGAGCACAAGTTTCCAATGTCTTCCTAGTTTCTAAGCTTATCTATTGCAGGCGTTGCATTGTGCAAGAAACAAACTACAGTCCGAGCATAGAAGTTTTGCTGCTTTTGTGTAGCGCTCTCAATGAGAGCCTTTGCATCAAGATAATTTGCTTCTCCCTCTGGAGTCTGGTGGAGATGGTCTTCAGCACTTGTTTGCTCATCAGCTTGTTTCAATGTTTTTCTTTCTTAAAACAGCAAACCATTCCTTCCTCCTATTATTAAGGGCCCATTTGTCTAATTTTTTTGCGCCCAGTGGTAATAGGAGTAAGTAATAGGACCTTTGTATCGTTTCCTCAGTGTACAGTTTTCCTTAGAATACCTATACAGTCTGTCCACAAGACAGTTGACAAAAATTCTTATTGAGACATTATTTCCTTTACCGACGTATTGGCAGCCTTACCTCCCCTTTCTAGACATTAGCGTATTAAAGCGGGTTCAACGAATGTATATTCAATGAGCCGCAATTACTTTCTTTTTTAAACTTCGCACCTCAACCTTACCTATCAAAACGTGGCTTCGTGCAAAAGAGACTTATTGCCGTGATGTTTTTTTGGGACATTCTTCAACGGACTCTCAAAAAAGACATTGATATTACGCCTTATACTATAAGATTTTTGCCTACAATGAAAACTTCTGAGGTGCTATGTGACCTTTTTGTGTTCATGGGACTAAAATTTTTAGCCTGCGGAAGAGCCGCATAACGCGCAGAGCCACAACGTTCATCGAAGTCTCTGTTCAGAGAACAATGTGCTATGGTGCGGAGGATATATGCTGCTCAGTATCGACCTGCTGCCTGGTTAGCTTTACTTTATGCATGTATATGTCTCGCGGAATTGGATGTGTGGTCAAAGTGGCGGTGTAGCTTTGTATACAGGTTGTGGAATGCGACCAGGCTAAATTGCTCGAAGTACTACTATGCAATAAAGAAAAAGCGTTTTACAGCGCAACGGATTAGCACTGCTCATCTGAGCCCTGATGCGACTGAAACATCTGTTCGAATCGTGTATTGCGCTTTTTTTTTCTTAATATATATATTTTTTCATTCGCACCGTTAAAATAGCTTATCAACAACTTTCCTGGGGTGTGTTCTTCTTTAGGGTTCATTATATAGGTGCTTGCTCAGTGAGTGCGTTACCTTTATTTTCCGTTCATAGACAACTTTCAGAAAGAATCGCCGCTTTCAGTGAGTCTATGCCAATAATAACTTTAGGTTGATTTCAGACACACCTTTCAGCGACAATCTCCGTTTAACTCGCTGAGTGCGTCGTCTTCTCGTGTGCTCCTGCATGATATGGTTTGGCAATACGCTACCGGGCCCTTAACAAGATAACCCGTAAAATTATTTACCCGTTACCACACATCACGGACGCAATGAACTGCCTTCAAGAAGTGGAGTATTTCTCAAGTTTCGACTTGCGCTCGGATAATTGGCAAATTCCCATGTATGAATCTGACATGGACAAGGCTGCATTTGCTACTTCCGATGGTTTAATAAATTCAATGTGATGCCTTTCGGTTTATGTAATGTGCCAGCCACCTTCGAACGCATGATCGACACTGTGCTTCGAGGAATGAAATGGAAGACGTGCTTCTGTTATGTAGACGATATTATCATCTTTTCGTCAGACCTCGCCCAACACTTGCACTGTCTTACAGAACTTCACACATGTCTGGCATGAGCCGGTCTCCAGCTCAACACTAAATAAATGACACTTCGTCAGCAAAACCATCAAAGCCCTCGGCCATGTCGTTAGCAAGTCGGATATACAGCCGAATTCGGCAAATTTGTAGCTCTAATTAATTTTCCTGAGCCCAGATACCAGAGAGAACTGCGCAGCTTCCTTGGGTTGGCGTCGTAATTCCGGCGTTTTTATCTGAAACTTTGCTTCTATTGCGGCCCCTTTTACACAACCTCCTGAAGTCTGTCGCGCTTTTCTTATGGTCGAATGAATATGAACAGGCCTTCCAATCCCTCGAACAAACACTCACTTCAACTCCTGTGCTTTGACATTTTGATGAGACAGCTCCAATCATTTTTCATACTGACGTCAGCAGACAAGGCATCGGTGCCGCTCTTTTGAAACGAAACGCTGCATCTAAACAGCAGGTTGTGGCATACGCTAGCTGTTTTCTCACAGCAGCTTAGCGTAACTACAGCATTACGGAACAAGAATGCCTTGCCGTTATTTGGTCTGTCCAAAAATTTTGACCCTATTTGCATGGCCGCCACTTCACGATCGTCACCGACCATCATGCGCTCTGTTGGCTCAAGTCGACTCGGCCGCTGTGTGCTACGTTTACAAGAGTATACATTCCTAATCATGTCCAAATCCGGCAGAAAACACCTCGATGCTAACGTCCTCTTTCGTTGCCCGCTGTCTTCTACTCCAACCAACTCCCATGCGGCCACTACACTCTGCCCCTCACATCAGCCTTCTGGTGATCGTCTAGATGTTGCACCCATCGAGGTCTCTCCGCTGGACCCAAGAACTAACTTCTCGGCATTGCAGCAGGATGATCCTTAATGCAGCACAATTATCGCTCGTATCCGCGGTCAATCATCGGCACCCAACAGTCGCCTGCTTTGTCAGCTCCGCCTTTTTCGGACTCAACACGGAACACTTCACCGGTGGGTTCCCTTTGTTCCTTGCTCTCTCCATCATCGAGTGCGGGAGGCTTACCACGACGATGCCACTGCCGGTCATTTAGGTCACCACAAGACGTACGACCATATAAAAAGCCGCTACTTTTGGCCCGAACTTTCTACCAGCGTCGCAAATTATATATCATCATGTGCGCCTTGCCAGCATAGTAAGCGGTCAGCATCTCTTCCTGCCGGCCCATTGAAACCTTTTCCTTGCCCCTCCCTGTCTTTCTATTCTGTCGCCATTGACTTATTCGCCCCTTACCTCTCACGCCCACCGGTTATCGATGCGTTCTAATCGCCATTGACCATCTGACGCGGTACGCTGAAACAGCCCCTCTTTGCTCCGGTACCTCTTCTGAAGTTGCCGAAGTTTTCCTGCGAGCGATCGTCTTCTGTCATGGTGCTCTCCGTATCTTTGTTAGCGACCGTGGGCAGACACTTCTTTCCCAAGTCTTGGCGGAAGTACTCCACGCTTCCAAAACATTTGAACGCCTCATGGACACGTTGCTTCGTGGATTCAAGTGGCGAATCTGTCTTTGCTATCTCGATGATATCGTAGTCTTTTCTACCGATTTTAAATCCCACCTGCTCCGACTGAAGGACGTTCTCACTTGTCTCGCTACCGCCTGCCTCCAACTGAATCTGAAGAAGTGCCGCTTTGCTGCTCGCTGACTAACTATTTTAGGTCATGTCGTTTCTAAGGATGGCATTCTTCCCGATCCCACCAAACTTCGTGCAGTTATTATCCTCATACCAATGGCCTCATCGAACGCTGTCATCGCACCTTGTCCGACATGATATTCATGTATGTCTGTCGTGACCATAAGAACTGGGACACCATTTTGCCTTTCGTTACCTATGCCTAATCTCCGCCGTTCAACGCACCACTGGCTACGGCCCTTTTTTCCTACTTTTTTGCTGTGAATCAGCAACTCTATTCGATACCACCTTCTTCTCTGCTCCTGCCTCCTCATCTGCGTCGTTGGGAGACCAGTTTTCGGCACATATGGCCAATTGCCGGGAAATTGCTCGCCGCAACACTGAAGCCGCCCTGCAAGAATGGAAGCACCGCTATGACCAGCACCATCGCACTGCTTCCTTCTCACCCGGTGATGAACTTTTACTCTGGACGTCAGAACGCACCCGTGGATTGTGCAAGAAGTTTCTCCGCCGCTATATCGGTCCTTTCATCGTGCTCCAGCAAAGATCTGCCGTGAACTACCGCGTTGCTCCATTGCATACCGTCACCGATCGGCGTCGACACTGAGAAGTTCATATTTCGCGCATAAAGCCGTGCCCCAGCCGACCTGCTTCAATCTAAACAGCGACCAGGATGGGCGCTTCCTTGCCGGGGGGGGGGGGGGGATTTGTGTGAGCGCGGTTCCAGACCTTTCACCTCTTGCACCTATACATACGCAGCATTTTGATCATTCACCGTTGTTCGGAAGATGACGCGCAGAGTTCCAGATTCTGGTGGAATAATGACCTTTGTTCGAGTGGGGACTCAATATATATATATATATATATATATATATATATTGCCACCTGCCGGTTCAATATACATATATATATATATATATATATATATATATTGTCCCGCACTTCCCGCGGTCCTGTATTGAAGGAAGATGAAGTGCATACTGCATACCACCGCTGATGTAACACGCCACTGCCGCACGATTGAATGTTTGAAGCGACGCTGTATCATTCCCAAGTTTGATCGGTTACCTAATGTCACAACTGTCGCCAATGCGGACGTGTCTGAAACGACAAGAATGGCAGATAGAATTCGAGAGATCGTTCCCGAAGAGCTTCGGATGCATCAAGACATTGGGGACCACGTCAGACCCGTCTACAGTGGCACCTCTGGCAGACAGTAACCCATCGTCTACCTGTTATGCTTCCTCTGTTACGTCTCCTTTGCACACTGGATGCTCTGCTGCTCATTGCCCAACAATCCATCTTCTCACCATCAACGCCTACAACAGGAGCACTCTCGTCCTCCTCGTCGACTACATCCAGAACATGAAGCGTCTAAGCGACGTTGAGCCTTATTCATCTAAAGAACGCGAGCCTCCAGTGTGTTATGCCTGTGGAATGATCGGCCACATTTCGCGTTTTTGCCGCAACTGCCGTCCGTACCAGCAGTATCGCCGACGATGGGTGAACTTCCGAACAAGGTTTCCTACTGGAAATGATGATTCATATAGAACACCTGGCCGGAATGAGTACAGAGCAACAGCTAGCCGACAAGAACGCAGAATGGCGCTGAACCGAAACGAATCACCGGCCTCTAATCGTAGCCTGACACCACCACCTCGGCACTTACGACGCTCCCCTTCTCCCGACGACGATCGCCACCTCCGGGACCCTAGTGAGTGCGGCCGATGGAGGTGAGGTCGCAAATGATTCTAGCTTACCTATGCCACTGCCCGTTTCGATGTTAAACAACCAAATTGAAGTGTTTGTGAACGATGTGCGTGCTATGGCGTTGTTGGACAGAGGTGCAACCATTTCTATTATAAGTCTCGCTTTTAAAAACTGCCTTGGTCATAAAATTGTTTGCTTGGGATAGTGTGACGACATTGTGCGGTGTTGATGGCGAACTGCTTAACTCACTTGGGGTCTGTTCCGTGAATCTTGTTATCGTCGGACACACATTCT
Source organism: Amblyomma maculatum (assembly GCF_055883805.1). Lineage (NCBI taxonomy): Eukaryota > Metazoa > Arthropoda > Arachnida > Ixodida > Ixodidae > Amblyomma > Amblyomma maculatum. Next base: position 47,370 of record NW_028146804.1, read on the forward strand.
GAACTGAATTCGCAGTACTTGGTCGATCAACGCATGACGTAATGTTTGGACTCGATTTCCTGGAGCAATGTGGGGCCACTCTCGACTTTCGCAGCGGGGACGTTTCTATGAGCACTCGAATTGAATCGGCTTTGCGTGAAAATTCGTGTACCAATCCTAGCACACTTTCGGTTTCGGACGACATAGTCATTCCTGCAATGTCAGCAGAGTTTATACAAGTTGTTTAAGCTGTGCCAGTGATGCGTTCGACGCTGTGGTTGATTCACTCACCCTCAACTGTGCGAAGGAAAGTATTCTGATTCCCCGCTGCATCATCTCAGTCATGAATGGCCATTCTTCTTTGTGGACGACTAATCGCTCTAACGAACCTGTTTTATTACCACGTGGTCTAAAACTTTCCAACTTTGACGAAGACACTTTTAAATCAGTAGCAGTGCTCATCATAGACAATTCCCAGCCTACCGCATGTTCAGAAGTTGATGAGACAAAATGTCTTGCCATGATTAATCCCTGCCAACAAGTGACCGTCACAGTTTAGTGGAAATTCTGGCGAAACATACTGCGGCTTTCGATTCCTCTCGGGACTCACCACCACGGATTCCCATTTCCTGTACTCAGCACCGAATCAATACTGGGACTCCGGATCCAATCCGTCAGAAGCCTTATCGTGTATCCCCATCAGAGCGCTAAACAATCGAAGAACAAGTTCGTGATACGCTGCATGAGGGCATCATTCAGGAATCATCTAGTCCATGGGCTGCCCCTGTCATTCTAGTCAAAAAGAAAGATGGCACATGGCGATTTTGTGTTCATGATCGACGGCTGAATATTGTTACCTAGAAGGCCATGTATCTCCTGCCAAGTATTGATGACGCCATTAATTGCTTACATTCCGCGTCCTATATTTCCTCAGTTGACCTGCGATCAGGCTATTGGCAGATTCCCGCGCAGCGGGAAGTTAAAGAAAAGACGGCATTTATCACCCCAGACAGGCTGTATGAATGTAATGTGATGCCGTTTGGATTATGTAACGCTCCAGCCACTTTCCAAATATTCTTGGATACAGTTTTGTGCGGCCTGAAGTGACACATTTGTATGTGTTATTTGGACGATGTAGTAATATTCGGGACTACGTTTCCTGAACACAACAGTCATTTAGAGATTGTCTTGGAGTATAATAAGAAAGCTGGTCTGGTACTCAATTCCAAGAAAGGTCGTTTTTGAGAACGCCAGGCAGTGGTACTTGGACATCTCGTAGACAAGGAAGGCGGCAGGCCTGATCCGAAACAAACTGAAGCTGTCACTTGTCTTAAACCGCCGAAATCGTTAAAACTCAGGAGTTTTGGGGCTTTGCTCCATTTTTCGGCGTTTTGTTCCGAAGTTTGCTGACTTAGCATAACCCCTTGTCTTCTGCAAAAAGATGTGCCTATCAAGTGGATGGCCGATTGTGACTCCGCCTTTCATCAGTTAAAATTGATTTTGACATCAGGACCTGTACTACGCCACTTCTGTCCATCAGCTCCAATAGAACTTCACACTGACGCCAGCGCAGTTGGAGTTGGTGCTGTGCTCATACAAAGCCACAATGGCAATGAACATGTCGTTGCATATGCAAGCCGCTCTTTGGGCAAGGCTGAGCGTAATTGCGCAGTAACTGAACAGGAATGCTAAGGGGTTGTATTCGGTGTGCAAAGGTTGAGGTCATATCTTCATGGATGAGCATTTAAAATTGTGACGGACCATCATTCCTTATGTTGGCTTGTAAACCTTCGTGACACCTGTGGACGCCTTGCGCGGTGGGCTTTGCGCCTTCAAGAATTCAATTCTACTGTGTCTTTTAAGAGTGATCTTAAGCACGGTGATACGGACTGCCTGTCACGATTGCCACTTGAAACTACTGATTGCGACGATGAGGTCTTGGTTGAATATATGGCTGCTATCTCTCCAAGTTTCCCCGATGTTGGTGAATTCACGATTGCGCAGCTGAATAAAAACGAGTTGGCGCCGCTTGTTGATGCAGCAAGTTCCCGGAACCCTACGGCCTCATTCTGCATTCTTGACGGTGTACTATGCTGGAAGACCTACTCGTCAGTATGTGCGCGTCTTCTTCTGGTAGTTCGTACAAGTCTTAGGTGTCAGATTCCTCGGGTAATACACGATGATGCCACAGCTGGACTGAGTTTTGCGAGGACATTGCACAGGACTAAGGAACGTTTTTATTGGCCGAAGGTGCGTCAAACTACTCAACGTTATGTGGCCAGCTGCCTCCAGTGCCAGCATTTCAAGCACCCAACCTGCTCACCGCCGGGTCTTCGGCCTATAACGCCACCACGAACACCATACGAACAGGCGGGAATTTACCTTCTAGGACCGTTTCCCCGTTCCTCCAACGGAAACCGCTGGGTCATAGTGTGCGTAGACTACCTTACGCGGTACTGTGAAACTGCTTCTATACCGTCAGCCACTGCTTCTGATATCTCGGCGTTCCTCCTACGGACCATCATTCTTCGACATGGGCCTCCTCGTATGTTAATTAGCGATCGTGGCCGACAGTTTACAGCAGAAGCTTTAGAACTTATTCGCCTCTGCTCTCCCATTGTCGCCATTCAGCTCCTTACCACCCACAAACAAGCGGTCTTACCGAGCGCACCAATCTGACGCTTAGCAATATGCTCGCAATGTATGTCGACTCCCGTCACATAACCTGGGATGAAGCCCTTCTGTTTATAACATACGCATTTAACATTGCTAAGCACGAAACAACAGGCTACAGTCCGTTTTTTCTTCTTTATGCACGACCTCCACGAAACACTCTGGAACCGTTTTTGCCTTTCTCACTCCCTGCTGAAACTTCACTTGCGCATGCTCTCTCTTTGGCTGAAGAAGCTCCTCGACTCGCTAGACTTCGCACTCTAGCCTCCCAGGAACGCTACAAGCAACGCTACGACAAGCGTCATCAAGATGTTAATTATGCGCCTGGTGACTCGGTGTGGCTTTGGACGCCGTTGCGTAAGCGCGGCTTGTGCCAGAAACTGTTGCACCACTATACTGGCCCTTTCGTTGTACTGGAACGCCTCAGCGCAGTAAACTTTGTAGACTCTCGCCTGACCACCCAAGGACGTCTTTCTCGGAAGACTCAAGTAGTCCACGTGGCCCGCATGAAGCCCTTCTATCAACGTGACGAACCTTGACGCACCCGGCGGGCATCGTCTGCGAAGGGGGCAGTGTAACGCACTTCCCGCGGTCCTATATTAAAGGAAGATGAGGTTTGGCGGAATAAGCAGAAGAGGACGAGGAAGCTGGGTCTGTCCGCTGTGGTGTGCTAATCTCCAGCGCACCCTAACATCAGTGTAACTAAACCATTTAACAATATATAATCCCGCGAGATTCTGTATATTAATTCTCGTCTAGAGTTCCTGCCATCTGCAATGCCACACTTGAACGCGCGCCACAGAATACCACGCGATAGAGTCGATGGTGTACCGTACAAACACTTAATTGCATTCACACAAGTGTTACAGATATCTCGCCTTTCTTTGCCTCTAACCCAGTTATAGTTATACGTAGCACTGCAAAGAACGCCGATAAGAGGCAAACGATGAGAGGAAAATTATAGGGAGAAGAAGGGGTAGGTTTTCGCCATTCGCTTCTTAACAGATATCTAAGAGACCATGTAATTTTTTATAAACGTTTTAAAACATTAAAATGCAGTTAGTCAGCCCCGCTCGGTATATCTTTTGCTGAACACGGCTTCGTCTTAGCAGTTCGGAGGTTTTAAAGAAGGTTGTTCGTTGGACAACTTTTATTTCCATCTGAAATGGGTGTCCTTTTCACGGAGAGTCATTCGCCTGCGGATTAGAGGCTGGAAAGTAGCCCTTGGCTTGTTACGGCCTCTTCCGCCAGATGGATAATGCGTAGCTGGATCGCAGGGTTTGCGCTTTGCAGCAGGATATTCCAGGCTTCTCGACTTGTTATATTTTGTCCTATTCTTACGGATTGTGGGCACTCCCAAATTATGTGGTCGCAGGTCCCTCTACCCAACAGTATTTCCACTGATCATTGTCCTTAAAGGTCCACAGAAATGGTAATCAAAAAGGGTAAACAGCGCCATAACACTGATAGATATTGAACCACTCATCATCTCCCGCAAAAATGTTTGATCCTGGATTCTGCAACACGGGACATCGGCGATCAAAAAGGACCTTTAAAATTTTCCCTCTCAACTTGTACGCCCGAAGGGAGTCATAAAAAAATAAAGAATACAAGCAAGTTCAAAGCTCCGCCAAGAAATACGTCACTTCGACGAACTTCCGTTTGCGGCCCGCTAGCTCGCTGGCGTACCTTGGACGTACTCGCATCAACCCGTCCTTGCTCGCCAGTTCGCTACGGGCAGGGTTAACCACGGTTAGCGTAACCGCTGTTACGCAAAACTGTGGTTAGCCCACGTGCGCTGACAACGCACAGCACACGGACGCCTCTTCGTTTCGCCTCCATCGAAACGCAGCCGCCGAGGTCGGGTTCGAACCCGGGCACTCCGGACAGTATTCGGGCGTCTTACCACTGCACCAAACCGAGCGTGGTGATCTCGGTTTGCGTCGTGAACCGAGGTTATGGCGGCGTTTGTTGACGGAGGGTGCTCGTCAGCGCCCGAGTGCTCGAAACGTACGAGCGGGTCTGCTTCACAAAGTTATTCATTTGCCCACTGTATCACATTTAAAGATCGATGTATGGAATATGCGCTGCTTACTGCCCGGCCGACGTCTTCGATGACAGCCGACAGCGCAGCGACTGCGTACTGAAGCCTTGTCCTGCCTGCAGTATCATATGAACGGCTTGTTGCTGAGGAGAACGTCAAAAAATGCGCGGCCTTAGCTATGAAAGTACACGCGTTTGCAACGGTTGCAGCACGGAATGCCGCGATCTGGCTGAGGTACATTACACAATTACCGCAGGGGTGGGGCGCGCGAGTGCGGCGAACGACGACGCCGTGCGTGACCGTCCCTAGTCGTCGCTAGGCCTAAATTGTTTCACTGCGAAGCCACGGCGGTCGGCGCTTTAGGACTAGTCAACGCTGTCGTAAATCGTCTACTTATGAAACTTCCTTATTGTGAATCCTATCCTGCCATAGTTAAATAATCATAGGATTGCCTCGGGCGACGCACTAATCGCAGAGCTAATACGAGAAGATCGGATGAACCGAAATGCACCAGCGGCAGCTGGCTTGTATCACGGCCATCGCTCTTACCAGCAATTTGCTGGTGGTCAGCAATCCTCACGAGGGCATCATATTTGATTTTCGGCTCTGTATTCCAGACGCCAACACACTTCAGCACGTTTTATTTCGGACATCGGCGCCAGCGATCCGCCGTGTCGTTCGCGTACGGTATGCGGGAGAAGGGGCCACAGTGGCGGTGTTTACGGCGGTCGAGGAGATGCTGCCTTCGTGCGGTGCTTGACCGTGCTGTTGACGCCTAGTTGGACGACACTCCGGTATTGTATTTGTAAATGCAGCTTCGTTCCACCGATCACTGCGTCGCTTCGTTTGTTGTACTTGATGGGCAATGGCCGCCTAACCGAGAAAGGTGGCGAGGCCTGGGGAGGTCGCGCAGCGCACGAGCACACGACTTTCGCAGCTACCGGAATTGTGTCCGTGATGTCATGGCTGCAGTGGCTGCAGCGAATGGCACCTTCTAGAAAGCTTTGCCAGTCAACTCACCCGTGACGTCACAGTTTACCATGGCCTCCGAGATCACCTCCGCTCGCGAGGGTGATCTCGGAGGCCATGCGGTTTAATAAAATATTTCCATGTGACACCACCAAGCAACAACCTCTCTGCCCGCGAAGGTCAAAAAACGCTGTTTTTTTAAAAATAATAATAAATCGCTGGCATTGTTCCAAGGAGTTAATGCTCAAAAATTTGGGTTAATTTGGGTTTGGGTTAATGCTCAAAAAGATTCGTTCTGCACATTGAACGCGTTTATCAGAGGCTTCTTGGTGACCGTTTCTGTGGACCTTTAAAGGCCCATTTTCACCCTCTAGTCGAAAATATTTTCTTCCTAGTGACTGTGATACTTGTTTTTGTGGCTGTAGGAAGAAGGAAAAGAAAATACACGGGCCTGCTACTGGCCCTGTAGCTGAGCCACCTCCGCTGCCTCGTGCAGACACGAGAAAATAGAAAAGAAAGAAAATGAAAAGGGAAGACTTCGCCCCAGAACGCAGGGCGACAACATGTTTTTGAAAAGAGTAATTGGTTTGGTTTTGGTTTTGTGGGGTTTAGCGTCCCAAACCGACTCAGGCTATGAAAGGTACCGTAGTGGAGGACTCCAGAAATTTCAACCACCTGAGGCGTGCTGTGCACTGACATCGCACAGCACGCGGCTGCCTTTTCGCCGCCAACGAAAAGCGGCCGCCGAGGCCGGGATTAAGGCAGTTACAGCCGCCGCAATCACCCGATTCTGTCGCGTTTTTCTCTTCCCATTCCCACACAAACGTTTTTCACTCTCCTTCCCGGTCGTTTGGCCTCCGCAAGACAAATGCGCCTTCCTCCTCTGCGTTTGGCGGTAGGTGGGGCGTGGTAGTCATCGTGCGCGAAAAAAAAAACCAGTCCAGGGAGCGCGCACCGCTGCATTCAGTCCGGCCGTGGCGAGGGAAAAGCGCGCCCATCCTTCACCCGTCAGGCAACGAGATTGACCAATGGATGTTGCTTTCTACTACGTTAGCTTTGCGGCTTGTTGAGAACGGGGAAAGTGGTTTCCCGATGGGGAGGATGAGAGAACTTTGATTGGTATTTCTGCTGCTTTGCGGTGCGCGTATCGCTGCAGCATTTTGCACTAACTTTCTCTGGTACCTGATCCAAGCACAGGGCTCCTTTGCTTAGAAGGTCCTTCTCAGGACAGTGGCCTTTTAAGGTGGGGTAGCGTTTGAAACGCCAGGCCGGGTTCATGAAGGCATTAGTTTGTAGCCGCCTCCACGCGGCAGCTTCACTATTATTTATTCTAACATCTGGCGGGGTACTTGTCTACGTCCCAATTTATAGTGGTTGATGATTCCCCAGTAATTTTCCAGACGCTCTTCGTATGCCAAGGGTTCAAGGAGCTCGACGGCCAACCGGAAGACAGAGCTCGGGCTAGCTCGTGAGCTGCCTCGCTACCAGGGACGGCAGCGGGAGTGGGTCTCCAAATTAACTGAATTTTCCTATTCAGCGGTATCTGCGTGAGGAATTTGGCTGCCTCCGGCGATATCCTCCCCTTTCCAAAATTTGGGATGGCAGTTTTGCTATCGCTAATTATGAACTTGGCTTCCGTTCCTACGCAAGCTATAGCGCTATCGCAACTTCCGCCGCAGTCTCTATGTGGCGGTCTCTGATGGCTTCCGCGAATACCGGTGCCCCTCGGCCACACCGTGCCCTCGGCCATCGACTACTGAGGCTACCGCCGCACCTCTTCTGCCACTCGCCGCATCAACATGGACTACTTCCTTCGCTTTCATGTTTTTGAACCGTCGCTCTAAATCTTCGGATCGTTCGGCCCTCCTTTCGACATTAAATTCTGATGCATGTTTCTAAGAAAGGGGGACTGCCAAGGCTTTCCTGCTTTCCCTACTAATTGTGGCTTTTTGTCGGATTCCTTTGTCTGGGTTGGGTCCTACGTTGGCAAGGATCACCCTGCCCGCCTCGGTCGTGCTCAGTCTCTCTAACTGGGAGACTCGCACTGCCTCCGCCAATTCTGCCCACATTGTGCACCCCGAATCGGGGTACTCATGAGCAGACATAGCAGTAATTGAATTACAGCAGTGAAATTACTGTAATTTATTTACTTTTTCTATTACGTTGTAATTAACGAATTACCTTTCTGATGTGGTAATGCAATGAATTACTTTTGCCAGTAATTTCGCTGCAAAATTAATTCATTCATTTAGAAATTACCTTTATTAAAGTGCGCCATTACTCCTCCGTAGACAAGAAAGTAGAGTGCCGCGAAAGCAGGGACGACGTGCGGAAAGCGGAAGCCAGTGTAACGGATTGGATAGGCAAAAGGAGACTTAATTGAGCAGAACAGTGCGTCAGGATCACTTAGTACGGCTATCCCATGGCAATCATTCCCCAAGCAGCAAGATACATGGCCTCAAGCAAAAGCCAATGGGACAGATGCCACAAGAAGGCCGGAGTTGATGACTAGTTGGAGCGCGGCGCAGTGGCACACCTTGTTGCGTCGGCTAGGGCACAGTGGTGCCTGGTTGAGCTTGCCACCACGGGGCGCGGGAGTATTTGGGTGGGATAGATAAAATTTCGATCAAGCTGATTAATGAACACAGTCCAAGGATTTGGAAACTGTGATGACGAATAAGCAAATTGCGGGCAGCTGGCGGCAGAGTAAACTGAATTTGATTTATAAAGGGAAAGGAGATAGTATGCACATAAAATCCTACAAGCTGATTACCATATCATCTGTTATAAACAGGTTGGCCATGAAGGCTGGGAAATGAAAGATGAAAGCATGGGTAGAAAGTAAAAAGACACTCGAAGAACTTCAGAATGGCTTTAGAAATCGTAGGTGCTTAAATGATAGCGTGTTCATGCTTACCAAATGCATCGAAATAGCTAGAGCGGAAAATAGATGTTTGTATTTGGTCTTCCTGGACATACACGGGGCGTACAATAACGTCAATAGGGAAGTCCTGTGGAACTTATTAAATTAAGAAGGTATCATTCATGAGATAACAGATTTCCCACAGGAAATATACCGTGAAAAAAAGGCATAAATTACATGGGAAGGGATAAGAAGTACGGACGCTGTCAAGGCATGCAAAGGATTAAGACCAGGTTTTCCCCTATCACCGCTGTTGTTCATGCTTTTGATGACTAATATGGAACGGAGGCTACAAGAAGGTACCTAACCTAGGTTTTAACATGTCATATGGATAAAACGTAAATGTCGTAGAGCAGTGCCTCCGTGGTTTAATGTATGCAGACGATATTTCGCTATTAGCAGACAACCAGGAAGACTTGAAAACTCTAGTTAAATATTGAGTCGAAGGGGATGCTCTAGGCTTTAGTTTTAGCGCAGTTAAGTCGGGTCTGATGGTTTTCAACGGCTCGACAGATCAGGATCTTACAATACAAGGCCATGAAATCCCCGTAGTGGCAAAATATAAATATCTCGGGGTATAGGTAAATGAAAGATTGGCATACATTGAAAAGCATGAGCAATCCCTTAGGGCAAAAGTGCGAAGAAATGCCGGGATAATGAAGCAAATGACATGTTGGGATACAACAGGTACTAGGTGGTGATGGGTATCTAGAAAAGAAATATAGTGCCTGGACGTACTTTCGGAAATTCCGTTTTGTAATTAAAGCAGAGCAAAAGTCTACATTAGAAATAAATCAGAGAACCTTTGGATGACTGGCATTGGGTGACCATGAAAAGACCACAAATGGGGTGGTACAAGGAGGAGATATGGGGTAGGCATCTTTCGGAGTACAGGAAGCTCAGAGTAAAATATATGAGGAACGCCTGAGGGAATTCAACAGTAACAGGTGGGCAGCTAAACTATTTAGATACCTATACCTGAAGAGCGTTGACTCACAGTGGAGGAAAAGAACCAGGAAACTACCCAGTAAGTATGCTGGTCCCAAGAACGAAGAAATAAAGAGCGTTAAGCAAAAGATGAAAAACACAGAAGGCCAAACGTGGATAAATTTTATCTAAAAGAACCAGAGTGTGGAAGTATACCTAAAGGAGAAAAGGCAGATCAGGAAGGAAGCTTTTTTTGATAGCTCAAGAGGCAGTGCCCTACTTTTTGAAGCTAGATCAGGATGCCTTGGAACACTCAACAATAAAACGAAATTTAGCCAAGAAGATGACAAGTGCAGTATGTGCAAAATAAAGCCTGCTTTTGTTTGTCCCCTCTAACCCGAAGCCTCAGCTGGGGCGACGTCTCCAACCGCGGGTTGGTTCCAGCTGTCATTGTTATGGCTGGGATTCTTTTGCTAGAAGGCGACTTTAGCACGTAGCCATTTGGAGCGTTATCGCATAAGCCCCCTTAAGCTGTAGCGGCTGTACAAAAAGCACAAAATAGTTCCGTGCATTTTTCTTGAACTTCACATACATTTTTCATGTGCAGCTAGGTCCCATTACATATGTAAAGTGGAGGGTTATGTAGCAATTGTAAGTCGGATCGTTATGCGGCACTTTGTTACGTTATGCGGCACTTTGTTAGCGGCAATGTGCTTGTGCTTGAGCTTTTCGCAGGAGTTGCGCTGGAGGAAAAATTATAATTTAAGCACATGCCTTAAAATTTCATTTTATTTCCTCAGCCCACCGCCCTTGAGCGCTCTAGACGAAATGAGATGGACTTCGTACATATTGTCCCCTTTGCAGAAAATTTGCAATCGAGAACGCAGCGACGCGATTCTCGCGGTTTTTAAAAGAAGTGTGCAAACGTTATAAAAAAAGTCGTTCATATAAAACATGTTTTACGTAACTTGAACCAATTGTTTCAAAAAGCGGTGCTCCCAAGCATGGCGACGCCAGCAGTACGTCGTTAACCTTCATGTAGCACTCTTCATAGTGCTCTTCTACATTCCGCTCAATTGATTCATTAACTGACATGATTAATGCAAAATCTTTATTATTCTGTTTGGGGTTAGGCAGGTTTCATCAAGTGGTGCAAAAAGTTCAGAAACAACCCATGCACAGTTTTATACCAATGCACCTGCGGCGTGTCCATCATTTCCGGCATTTGTACAAAGCGCGTTAAATATGAAACAAGATACCACCTGACTGCACTCAGAAAAACTTGCTCTGAAAGAACGTGCTGGCAATTCATAGCAGGGCCTTCTCGCAAACCCTCCTTGGCGCTTAGTGGTAACATCTTTGTTTTCATCACTCACGCACACAAAGTTTATAAAGTTATTTGATCACTCTGCACAACCTCTACATTTTCTCCCGCCGACATATGCTACTATCCACTTCCTTTAGTTCTTTTTGTCCTTCCTTCTCCCGAGTAATTGCTTTTTTCTGCCGTATGCGGAACGCCTGTTCGTGTATGTCCAAAGTCATTACCAACGAAAGAGTCTCGCCCCTTTCCCTATCGCGTACCCCTGACTCGTGGCCTGGAGCCTTGGCAGGACTACCAGATTATTTGTGCCTCTCCTGCTCCCCGTATGCGTGTGCGTGCACTTTCTGTTATCATGCATTTAGGCTTATTGTTTTTGTGCTGTTATATGCTGTTCAATTGCCAGCACTATAAGGAGTGAAGCAAGAAACATTCCTTCTCAAGTGTGAAAGTCAGAGCTGCTGATGAACGCTGGATATCAAAGAAAACTGGAATCGTTACAAAGGACTCCTTACTTTGCGCAGAGATATAGTTGCATTTTATTACCATCAAACTTGTTGCTTTCGCTAGCGGAGCCAAAGGCTGAAAACAAACTTTGGGAGACTGGCGAAGCAAATCGGTTGCAAACAGCTGGCAGCCAGTTTGCGCCACTCATTCAATTCTGTTTTGTAATTATATTTAATGATATTTGTCTAAAGTGCTAAATATTCTATTTACTCGATATATGGGAAGGCGCAGTTAGAGACCAGTTTCATAAAGGAGCATTTCATCATTTATTTTTATTCAGGTTTGTTCTGGTGTGTAAATCATAGAAGAGCAAGTGAAAGGTCCTCTCCCACATGAAAATGACCCGCTCTTCCGAATCATTCAAGGAAAGATAAGGAAACCCTCATGTGTACTTTTTACCCATCTCCAGATAAAGCCCGCGGTATACAGAAAAAAATGGTTGACCAGCAAATTTTTGTGCCACGATCGTGCGGCTTTGATCCATAATTTAGGTTAGCGAAACGAGCGGCAGTAATGACTAGACTTGCCGCTTTTAATTGTATACTCATGTCTTGACAACGGAAACTTGTCAGAGTCAGCCATTTGATGCGCATCGCGGTGCATTCCGACGGAAGGGCATTGGACTTTGCAGTAGCTATAGAGTACCAAGATGGAAGGATGCGAATGAGATCATCTTTGTTTTTCAGTTGAATAAAACAAGCAAATATAGTCGCCTTTATTGGCTTGGCTGACGCGGGCGAAGAAACCATCGACAGCCTGTTTACCTCTTCTAAAAGCAGCACCTAATTTTTTCGCGCAAGTCATGGTTGAGAGCAGTATGATTGTGGCACGTAAATGCATCAGCTATGTTCTTTTTAGTTTCGGTGCTTTCATGAATCTTTATGAAACCTAGAAGTGAGGGTTTCGTTATTGCGAAACGAAACTGGGGTAACTAGGAGCTTCTCTTCAAAATACACATTCCCATCCCTGCCCCCACCTCCCCCCTGTGGCGATGGTGAAGTGGCTAGGGCGCTCAAATTTTGTGTTTAAGGAATGCGGTATCGAACCACTGCCGCGGCGGCCGGCCGCTTTTCGATAAAGGCGAACAGCAAGGCGCCCGTATGCTACGTTATGTCAGTGCACCTTAAAGAACCCCAGGTGGGCGATATTTCCGGAGCTCTCAGCTACGGCGTCTCTAATAGCCTGAGTCGCTTTGGGACGTTAAACCCCACAAAAACAAATATAGCCGTTTCTGTCCGTAGTCAATATTATTATTTAGGTTATAACTAGCTACAATCGAGGCGAACTTGTTGACTAGGGCTAGGCCAAGATAACTGTTCGGTCGTCAGGGCTAGTCCAGCTGTTGCTTGCGTCTCATGGCGGCACGCTGGTAGCGGTCATCTTTTTTACAATCCCCCTCACCCCCGGAAGAAGAGGGAGGGAGCAATCCTGGCGACTTAAGAGGACAGCATTGCTTGTGGGTAATAGTACGGTTTTAAATGAGACACGGGGACAGTCTCACACCCACTTCGTCAAAGGTCTTTCGAATGCGTGAGGAGCTCAACAATGTGGTTGATTGCTTAAGTGCGCTAAATGTCGCGATAGGCTAGGTTTCCTGGTATTTCGGCAGCCACTTTAGGGAGAGGCCTAGTGGTGCAGAAGGGAAAGGTAGTCAAGCACCTCACCGCTATGTTCACAGATGTTTGTCCGCTGACTGCGTCCGCAAACAACGTCCGCAAAATCGTGTCCTAAGCAGTTGTGGGTAATTGAGATGCAATAGAGGTTAATGAGAGGTGTCAATCGATAGAGGGTGACGTTATGTTGTCACCGTATCTGAAGCCTGTAGACATGATTAGGAGTGCAGGCACTTCGCCCCTCGTTCATGTGTCCCCACTAGGGAAGACAGAAACATCGTTTTGACGCCGTTCACGCCACTGAATGCTTTTTGCGCAAGCATTCAGTGGCGTGAACGGCGTCAAAACGATGTTTCTGTCTTCCCTAGTGGGGACACATGAACGAGGGGCGAAGTGCCTGCACTCCTCATCATGTCTACAGGCTTCAGATACGGTGACGATTTCAGAAGAGTCGAGTCAGTACAGAAGTACTGTGTCGAGTGGTGGAAATGGCTCGCGTCCATATATTAGGAAACTGGCGAGAATCCTGTAGTGGTCTACGTAGTTGTGATGCTCGCATACATAACGAACGGTATCACGTCCGAGTAGGCATGGTCAGCAGCTACCAACATTCAAAATATACAGCCTAGTATTCGACTGAATCGTTTGGCCAGACCATTAGCATTTGGGTGGCAGGCGGTAGAAGTGAGATCAGAGATATTACTTTGCTACAGAAGCATCAAAACCAGTTCAGAAACAACTACATATCCATAGTCACTCAGCAATTCTCGTGGTGCATCGTGACGAAATATGAAGGGGTGTAAGATACGTAGGGCGGCAGTTTAGGTTTACCGCATAAGAATATCTACAGCTACCAAAAAGTAAAGAGCACTGCAGAATCTGCGTTGGAATAATGCGAAAGCACGGATGCTGCTGTTGGTTGTTTAATTCACTCCTTGTTTGCCCATTTTAGTCTTTGGAACTTGCAAATTGCTCGCCAGTCCCTCCCTATGCCGATTTTCTGCTCCACTTCCGGCTGTGTGATGTCACGTCCCCTATGTCACATTAATTCACTTTATGTTTCCCATTTTTGATATTCGGTACTTTCCAAACACGCTCCAATCCCTTCCCATGTCACATCTCGGCTCTACTTCCAATTGGATGACGTCACATTGTTGACGTCAACCCTTATTGACTGCCTTAATTACCCACTTTAGTTTTTGGTATTTTCAAAATGTGCGCCAATTCCTTCCTATGCCCTTTTTTGGCTCGACTTCAGGTTGTGTGACGTCATGTTCTTGACGTCACAATAATTGATTGATTTAATTACCTAGTTTAGTATTTGATACATTCAAATGTGGCGCCAAGCCATTAGTTAGTGAGACTATTTTCGACTTTACTTTTGTATTTTTTGCCTCTAAATAATTACATATTTACCCTTTTGGCCTAAATATTTTTTCGGACACAACATTACGTCACCCTCTATCGATTGATACCACTCATTAACCTCTACCATTTCTCAATTACTCACAACTGCTGCGGACATCTTTTACATTTTTGGGCTGTAAGTAATTACCTAATTAACTTATGGCCTAATTATTTTCCTACAACATAGCGTCACCCTCTATCGATTGACACCTCTCATTAACCTCTATTGCATCTCAATTACTCACAACTGCTTAGGACACGATTTTGCGGACGTTGTTTGCGGACGCAGTCAGCGGACAAAAATCTGTGAACATAGCGAAGTAATGCTTTCGGTGGATTAACCCAGCCGTTTCGGGCTGCAGTGTAGGCAAGTGGGCCGTAGAGATGAATTCCACCTCGGTCGAAAGACCTGGATGGGAAAAGCGGAAGCAGCATGGTGCCGCTCGAAATGTGACTGCCAAGCTTACAGCGTTGACAATAGGGGGCCGGCGTAGACGAACATGCAAACGTAGCCGCACATACCGCGCCAATAATAGCGCAGCTTAAGCCGAACCTACGTCTTTCAATGCTTCACAGTGAGCGGCTTGCGGGTCAGCATGCAATTAAGTGAAAAGTTTTTATCGTAAGTGCCAAGGAATAATTAACAGCCATTTGAGGATTTAAGACAGATCATTTTAGCGATATAAGAGGCCATCACGAATCCTGAATTTGCCGCCAGCGGCGGATTCCGCGAGGCGTCCAAATGATAGAAGGGTGCTAGAGGAAGCCGATAATTGACGCAATCTAGTGATCTTTGGTCTGCTCGATTGTCATATTGGTCGGACTCAAAAACCTCCAGAGGATGGGCGAATCAGAAACAGTTTCAGGGGGTAGAAGTAGAAAAGCAAGACAATGCGTTAACATTGTAATACTTTCTTGGAAAACGATACACTACACGAATGTCATATTGTTAAGCCATAAGGCCCAGCGAGCGAGGCGGCCAGTGGTATCTTTTAAGGAGGGACAGGACACAAATAAATGGTGGTCTGTAAAGACGTCGAATGGTCGGCAGTACAGATAAGATCAGTATTTCTGTACCACCAGAAACTAAATAGTTTAGCTTTGACATTGTCAAGGTGCGGCTCGCGTAGGCCACGAAGTAATCAACACACCCTGGTTTACTTTATACGCGAGAATAATGCCGATGCCAGTGCCTCTAGCATGAGTGTGAATATGAGTAGGAGAATCAGGACCAAAATGTAGTAATAATGGAGGTGAAGTATACAGTCTCCGCGGTGTTCTGAATGCTTCATCACATGCAGCACACTAGCCGGAGAGGTCGTTACTTCCATGAAGATCGGTTGTCAAAGGTGCGATGA
Organism: Amblyomma maculatum; assembly: GCF_055883805.1. Taxonomy (NCBI): domain Eukaryota; kingdom Metazoa; phylum Arthropoda; class Arachnida; order Ixodida; family Ixodidae; genus Amblyomma; species Amblyomma maculatum. Next base: position 63,091 of record NW_028146804.1, read on the forward strand.
TGGAATTAAAATTGCGGATAAAGCTTCGCAAGTAAGAGCAGAAGCAGATGAAACTTCGAAGGTCCTCCATCGTGGACGGTTCTGGGAAAGCAATGAATGCACTAAGTTTGGCTTGGTCGAGAAGCAGGCCTTCCTTAGAGAAGACATGACCCAAAATTGTCAACTGACGAGCAGCAATAAACGTACCATCGAGATGCATTGGGAAACCATACTACAGAAAAACACTTCAATACAAGCAACAGAAGCATGTCTTTCATTTGATGTCGCACAATATTCTGTCCACCACGTGCTAAAATGTGGCAGGGTAATTACAAGCAGTCTGAACGGCATGATATAAAATTTTTACAGTCCGTCTGGCATCACGAAAGCTGTCTTGGCACTGCAAGCATCGGCCTGCTGGACTTGCCAGTACAAATAACGGGGATCGACGAAAAATCGGCGCCATGGAAACAGTCAAAGGTCTCGTTATTTTGATGCGAGAGATAAATGTCTTTGCGGGTGATTTTATTTAGGCGCCGATAGTCAACGCAAAATCGGATTGAGCCGAGTTTGGCAACAAGAACGACGGGGGAAGCACAAGTACTGTGCTAAGGTTGCATGAAGCCACGCTTAAGCATGCCGTTCGCTTGCTCGTCGACGATTTTAGGTTTGGCCGCGGAGAATCTATACGGTTGTTGGGGCGAGAACGAGTGGACACCGGTGTCGGCCGGATTGACAACAAACATTTGCGGCTTAATGATGTGACAAACCAAAGGAACAATTGAAGGGTCAAGCAGGGCAAGAAGCTGGGTCCATTGAGTCGGCGTGAACTTGTCAACATCTGCCGAAGGTGTCTGTTCGGAATGGAGCAGCAGAAGCAGCAGTAAGCGTAACTACCGGTATGAGGCAAGGGGTATTGTCGGAGTTGTCGAATTTAAACATAGAGGCGAAAGGCTGGACGTGTCCCACACACTCGTCACGAGCAAAAGAAAAGGGGAAACAAATGATTTATTACGGCCATGGCGCATCAGCCATGTTCTACACTAAGCACTGCAAATGGTAAATGTAGACAGTAGCGATGCGTGGAGTCGTCAGAAGGCATAAAGGTGACAGGCCTGTCGGAAACAGTTGACAGGAGCGTCGGACAAGCCACGGAAACAGTTATGAATTTTGGCGGTGAGAAACGAAGGCTTAAATCGTTCGACTAGAACGCTATTCTTTCCTCCTACCCTACTTTCCTCCTTTCCTACTATCAATCACCGTTCGGTGATTGATAGTTTCCCTGCTGGGGGGCGAATGACGGTAACTGAAAAAAACCGAGCGGTGACCCGGAGATGGAAACCGGCGAACAAATGTATGGTGTTTGGAGTCTAGGGGCTCTGAAGTCGAGGTTCGGGAAAATGCTGTGGAGGGTCGTAAGCGCATGCTCGATGGTCGGCTTCGTCAAATGAGCACTTGACGCAGTGGCAGGAGGGAGACATCACGTGACCAGCGATGCCATAGGCATACCAAATCAGCAAGTTGTCCGGTGTTAGCTACTGCTGAAATTTGGGGCACAGCCGAACAGTAGGAGAAGAGATGACTCGAAGGGGACCTAGAAAAGGATCAGCACTGACGGCGGCTCTCGGGCTATTTCGATAAGTAACCGGCGCAGCAGCAGGAGATGCCGCACCGGGGAGCGCGTGACGAACTGAATGTTCGTCACGCGCGTGAATGTTAACCAACTCGCCCAACTTTCGGCATTACTTAACGTGACGAACTGACCGGATGGCATGAGACACTTTGTGTTGAACAATCGGTACCAGATTTCATGACGGGCTCAAAACACAGGGAAGCAGAGACAGCTTAGGTGACCTCACGTAGAAACTGATTGCTCTTGACCATTAGCGAACTGCTGGCATCGATCATGAAGTCAATGCTGGTAAATCTTGGTCTGTTCTGACGACAACCGGGAGCAGACACGTCCTCGATGCAGCGTGTCATAATTCTGGCAGAGGTTCACAATCGCTGACGAAGGTGGGTTTTTTGAAAAGCGTGTAAAAAGCCTCAATGCCCTAAAGCACACGGTTGATGATAAACATACGTACTCGTTTATGTCGAGAATGTCTTCTGTGTAGCTTGTGAAGCTTGCCTAGCCTTCTGGGCGCTCGCAACAATATGCAAGTGTCTTCTCTCCCCAGCATCACAAATTTCATTTTACTTTATATATAAATAAATTTCAGGTTTGTCTGATGACTACAGGACCACACCTGAGCACAGAACACAATGAGAACCCGTTTCAAAATGAACGAGTGAAAGCCTTTTGTAGAGGCACCGAGATCTAAATCGTCACGTTACGGGCGAAATATTTGTTCCCGTCGGCCTGCAAGCCCTGTGCGTAGCGGTTGCATCGTTCGGGGCTCGCGCTGAGGATGGCGTATTTGCGACACAATAGATATATCGTTATGAAAGTGTGAACTCGGTCCTGTCAGGGTGTGTGCTCCTAGGTTAAGACGAGATTTCGCGTGAAGGATCTCGCACCTGCGCCATCTCCTCCCATTCACCGAAAACGTGAATTACTGGCCGGTCGAGGATACGAATCACACAAAGGCGTTGGTTAGATGCGGCATTCCTGGCTCACGCGAGCAAAGCCAGAAAGATAGGATCGCTTCTGTGTAAACGTTGCATTTCCAATTTAGATCTGCACTTTTCCGTAGCATAGGAAATGCGCTAAGCAGAAAAGATATAAGCCTTCACACGTAATTTGCCTGCGCTGACTGGTCTTAATGGCAGCGCGAAAATGGTTTCGCTTTCGTTAGAGGAATTCAATTTTGGTCGGCCAAGGCAGTTGATAATCAAATGAGAGCACAGGACAAATATCTTTTAGGCATGTACTTTGCCCTCGGTTGGTCCGCGCAGCGCTGAAGGGCAAAGGGTAGATGCTGACACTGGAGTTCTCTTGTGCTTTCACTACTTCTTGCGCTTTATCGCATGAGGTCTGCGCTGGCACGTGCTTAGTTTCATTTTTCTTGCCCTACGTTTTATCAGATCACGTCTACCAGCCCACACACGCGTTTTAATCTTCCTTCTTCTTGTTTTGTATTCGATGTAGTCACATGGTACCCCAGCCGTGTGCGATTCAGTATGCTTTTTTTACTTTGTATATTAGCGGGTGACATGGCATAAGCTAGAAGAACGGTGGGCCTGCCTGTCTAAGCAGCTGCAGGCTACTTCGAAGTAAAGAGAAGTCGTACCCATGAGAGTGCCGGCCCAATCATCGATGAGCCAAAAGATAAAGGAGAGATTCTCGAGAATCTGTTTCTCGTCGCGAGCTTCTGACTCGGCGAGAGGCTGGCTCGGCACGTTAACCTTCGCGCCCAGAGCCAAACAAATCAAGAAAAAGGAGAAATAACCTATACTGCCTTTTATGCATGCAGGTTTGACTATCCGGGATATATTTGCTGCTACGAACAGGAAATGAAAACAAATATTCTGCTTTCGTGGATTTTCTAGAATACCTGTGAAGGGGCATCGTGCCAGAGAGTAAAGACGACTGCCCTGCGGTCATCACAACTGCGGCCGAGCAATGGCTCATAAGAGCGCTGGTGCGACTGTGGCAACAATTAGTGAAAACGTGATATCTTCCCCTAAGCCTAGAAGCTGAAAGATAGACTAAATTGCTGAAAAGCCACAGGAGCTGAATATTTTCTACGCCACGCGTTTTTGAGTTCCGTTGCGAAACGTCGCGGCCTTTTTTGATTATTCAAGACAAACGTTTATTAAAAGTGCTTTTTGAACCTGCTTTTGTCACAGCACGACCTTTTATATGATGTACTTAAGCACAAGGATTGTTTTTAAACTACCTGAAGAACGCATTCATGCCAAGTCTAGAAATTTCATGCTAGAGCCCATTTCAAGAATTCTAATACACGATGGACTTTTTGGTGATCCATGGGTAACCCGCGCCAAATTGACGGTTAGTTCTCAGAATATGCATGAGAAGAGGGCAAGTAAGCGAGCACCGCCGATTTATCGACATAACCAGCCTTCGCCCATGATTGTGCCACGCAAGGCTTAACCGTAGCCCATGCATGGCCATACTGCTCGGGCTGGGAACAAGCCGCCGTTGGCTTGTCATTTGAGTACCTGCCCTTGGGTTACCTGCATCAATTTCAAGTAACACCCATCGATGTGTGTGTTAGCAGCTCACCTCGGGCCTGTGCTGAACCAACATTGAGCCTGAATGGCCGGGTAGTTTTACTCTTATAGAACCCACATGCCAGCACTTTGTTGTCCGATTTTTGCACCGTTGTGGGTTCTGCAAAATTGTGGTTGTTCAAAAGGTAACAATTGCGAACACCACGAAGTGAATTTCTACTCTTTCTTTAAGAATTCTCGCAGTGACTTCATCCTAGAAATTACGATTACATCATTATGCGATGGAACTGTACAAAATACCAGAACAGCCATAATACATTTTCCCACAGCAGAATATTTTTATCTTGCCAGAAATAGAAAGCAATTTGTGTAATAGAAATGGGAGCAGTGCGCCGTGCAAACAAGTCTCAAGCAAAAGAAGAAAAACGCTGGTACATACTGCATAAAATATTTAAAAAAAAAAACGCTGACGTGTAAATAACACTCTATAGAATAGCCACATAAATATAGGACTGCACTCCCTTTGGCCGGTAACTTAATAAAACGGTTAAACACAAAAGTACCATTAATTAGGTGATTTCATAATGTATTCGCGCTGCAGACACTGAGCGACCTTTCATGGTGTCATATTTGAAAAAGAAAGGGAAGAATTGTTAGTCCGTATATAAAAATGCCCGTCTAATACCATTCACGCGGAAGCCCTGTAAAATTTGCGACATGTTTTGTAGCGAAAGCTACATTGGCTACATTCGCTGTGCCGAGGCTCTAAGGGGGCGCAGAGACAGACCTTGAGCCGTTATCTAGCAACCGGCGCAGCTGGTGGACGCCACGCACTGGCCGTGCCATCTGGCAAGACGTCACACCCCGCGCCTTGCCGCGAAGCCGCCATCGCCGTTTGGTCACGCCGTTTGCCTGGTCGTTGCACTCGCTTCCACTCGCTTCGCCAGCTGTGTCGCATGCGTGATAACATGTCAAAGGATTGAAAAGGAGAGCTCGGGTGCGCCGCATGCACAGTTGACGCAGCAGTATGGACGGCGACAAGTCTGCTAAGAGGAGGCCTGGAATCTAAATCGGAACGAGATGAGGAAACGAATCGCCTAGAGAACAGAGGAAGAGTGTGCTGAACGACTAAGCACCGTAAATATGCCGCCGCGAGACAGGCACGTCACGTCTAACGTCCGAGAGAGCAGCCTTCGTAGCAATCAATAAGCAACGAGAAGAAAAAATCAATAAAGTGTATGTCCAAAACAACAATGCCTCGCCTATAATGCAACAACATAGCTGGGCAACCAGACTAACCTGGACCTGCAATCAAGATTAACCAAGGCTAACCAAGCTATGCCTTAACTTCGCTACGTATGTCCTGGCATGGTCGAGCTAAACCACTGCCAATTTTTTAGCTTTCATTTCAGTGCATTTCACTTTTATACATTTCTTCTATACATATATATTTCAAAACTTTATGACAGCTTTCTGTACACAATCTTAATAGACGTTGCATATTTCTGGGGCAAATATCAATACACCAGCATATTCTCCTTCAGTATACTCGATTTATTTGTTGATATTTATCCGGGCAGCACGAGACAACAGTACAATATTGGATACATACCAGCGAACTATGCTCCCACACTGGTGCAGTATTTCCGACCATTTTTGAACATACGTTATGCCAATAAAGAAAGCAACCAATGATGGACAAAGTTTCATGTATTTCCCCAATTTTGGTTTCGCCATTCCGAAACACTGAAAAACATTAGACCAATTTCTCTTTTGTCCTCTCGATATTCGACTAGTAGTATTTACATTGTCCTGTGCCCCTCGATATTGCACGTTATGTTGTTATAGAAAATGGTAACATTGGCCAACTTGTCTCGTGTTTCGTGATAAAACGCCGTGCCATTTCTAAAAGCTGGCCATATTAAAGCGGTTGTCTCATGTTCTTCTGATATCGGTCATGCCTTTTTAAAAACCGTCGACAATGAACCAGGTTGTCCACCTGTTTCCCGATATTGTAAGTGCCACATTAGAAACCTGGCTATTACAGGTTGGAAAATAAATATTCTGCAAGATTATTGAAATTAAGCCAAGATTCCACATTATTGTGTTTTACCAAGCAACAAAAAGTCACTGCACGGCATTTCTGACAATAGCGTTCGAGTCAAATGGTATTCAATCACATTTACAGCATCGCCGCAGCCTAAAAGCTTCGGTTCTGCTGCGCACTCATTTGCTCTACTGGCAGTACTTATAGGCTTCCTTAATTACAGTTTGGTTTCTGAGCAACGTACGTCAGTTGTTCGTACACCGAATTGCGTAGAAATAATTTTAAAGCAGGCTCTTTATAAGGCGCGCTTCTTGCATACTGGTAGCCAACGAAAACAATTCACAAATTTTTAAATATACAAGACCATTAGCGTGGACTGAAGTACATAATAGAGTGCAACTTGACGTTCCTAGTATTCTATCTTAATGGTGAGCCGCTAATAAATGAGCTGACGTTTGTAACAATGTACTGCACACACAAAACATGACGTCAGTAGCCAGTCGGTTCATAGGAGCTGAATCTAGGGTTCTACTTTGCTATAATTAGAGATGGAGTTTTGCAGCCATTTATACAATATGCGTATCCCCACTGAGAACAGTGCATCGGTTCAGTACACATGATCCAGACTGCAGTATGTCTCAAGATACATCAAAGCATATTCATGCACCCTTCCCTGCCCACAGTAATGTAGTAAATCTCGTTTCGGCATAAACTGTTCCGCTTTTGCGGAACGTTTATTGATTTCTCCTTGCAGATATTCTCACTTTTCGTGTTTTAGAGCGCAGCTCTTTGGTGCCTGTTTTGCGTTTCGCGCCGTCGGCGCCGTCACCCTCGTAACCTAGGGATGTCTCATCCGACCATGTATAATAACCGGAAGTGACAGCGACGTCACATCTGGTCATGACGTCATGACGGGTGATGACGGTACCAGGAGATTCACACATATACGACACAGTATTCGGGCGTCATACCACTGCACCACGGCGGTTGCTATTGCAAGCTGGAAATTTCATTAACCCAGCATGGGCCTTTCACGTCCTACCAGGAGAACATGAAATTGATATTTGTAAAACATGTGGGGAGATGTTGACCTTGACCACAGGTGAGTTGAGGAAGATATCAATAACAGAGAGAGCTGGAAAGCCTTGCTGTGGAGCGACGACCGCGCTCGACAGCAACTAGCCGTCCGCCTGGAGGCGAGAGCGCGAAGAGACAAAATCTTTTTGTTAGCCTTTAGTCACGAAGGCTCCAGCCCCAGTCGCCTAGGCCTGTGTGCCGGGAGTGCGAATAATAGGCCTGCATTTTCGGTGGCCAATAAAAGTTATCCATCCGTCCATCCACGCATATACGAAGCTTAACTCGCCTGGCGTTCGATATAGGAAGATGAAAGGTGATCGGAGGTGGTGAAGGGTGGCAGTTCCTGGCCCTGCGGTGCTGGGACGGTAGGTAAACGCCGCTTGCGGCGGGGGCTAGCCAGCCACTGATTTTTATCTGTTGTAGGCCGTCATTGCACCCGCCACCGCTTCGGTGATGGTGGACGACGGCTGTTGTTGCGGTGCTCGCCTTTCTCTCCCTCTTCGTTTCTTTCTTGTCTATTTTCTCTTCTGTCCGCACGAGGCAGCGGAGGTGGCTCAGCTACGGAGCCAGTAGCAGGCCCGTGGTTTTTCTTTTCTTTCTTCCTACATCCACAACAACAACAGCATAGGCGTCCATGGGGCACTTTCATTTGGCGCTTCTTTGAACGCTGCACCACACAGCATATAGAAATAGACGCAGTACAGCAGGCATCAGCGTTTAAAATTTGTTGACATCAAAGAAAAGGCGCAGTATCTGACACAATTCTGCGCGGACACCTTTACCGAGCTGTAAATAAAAATGGAAAAATGGCAGTGAAAAAAAATAAAAAAGAGGTGCGATAGTGGAAGGCTTTGGACGACCACAAAGCTGCCTTCCTGGCAGTCAAAACTATTAGTGGAAAAAGTGTCCAAAATTAAAAAAAGTTCTGTGCTTGTACGTACATGCCTTGCTAGAAATATTTGCCTTTGTCTATCGAAAAGGTGAAACAGCTGATTAGCTAGCTGCGCTCAAATTTCGCATTAGAAAGTAACGTATAGTCGCAGGCATATTTTTGACTTTAAGCACGGCATTGTTTAAATCAAGAATGAAAAGTCGTTATCAGTTGATATTCTGAACATTTTTTTTTCTTTTGGGTAATTCGTGCATAAAATTGCAGCCCGTGAGGAAACAGTGCCTTTTACAGCACATCGCCTTATTCCTGGCTAGCCTAGTCGCCAATGAACGGACCACATAGTCACAGAGTCGGCCAACATGCTAAATCTCGCGTAAAAAAAAAAGATAACGTTTCTTCAATCGGCAAGACAATGAGTAGATTAATGATAGGTTTTAGCAGTGGCATCCTAGATTGTCAAAAAACCTGCATATTGTAGTAATCCCGATCGCCGTCAGCTCGCGCGCCAACCCGAAGAGGTAGACGAAGTGGAGCCGGAGCCCTGTTTGCACTGCACTGTTGATTCTAACGCTACCCCCGTCGCTTTGGTTTGCGGACGTTGCTTACGGTCTTGGCACTCCAATAAACACCTTACACTTGGTGGAGGTGTCTCGGTCGTCGCCTTAGTCCTCCTCGCAAATTTCACCCTAGAACTTCGGAACCGCACGCTACCGCCTTCGGTCACAACCATGCAGGACGCTCCCAGCCAACTATCGGCGCCCATCCCTGCCACTCCTGCCACCATCTTCTGTCCCGGAGCACAACGCCCCCGTGACCCACCTTTCTTCAGTGGTACCGACGACCATGACGTTGACGACTGGCTGGCCTCTTTCGAGCGCGTCAGCACTTACAACCGCTGGGATGATTACATAAAACTGAGCAACGTCCTCTTCTACCTCGCGGACGTGGCGAATCTGTGGTTTCGAAACCACGAAGCCGATCTTCCGACGTGGTCTGTCTTCAAGAAGAACTTCGCGGATGTCTTCGGCCGTCCTGCGGTACGTAAACTCCGCGCCGAACAACGCCTCCATGCACGGCTTCAACTTCCCGAGGAAACGTTTACCAGCTACATTGAGGACGTGGTTGACCTCTGCAAGCGGGTCAATTCGTCCATGCCCGAGTCCGAAAGAGTCAAACTTGTTCTAAAAGGTCTCACTGATGATGCGTACTATATGATATCGGCCAGGGACCCTACTTCCGTATCCGACGTTATAACACTGTGCCAGAGGTTTGACGAGCTACGAAAGCAACGCGCTTCTACGCGGCGGGCTGCCGCACCTGCCGGCATTGCTGGCTTGACACTGGCTACGCCTTCTGCGGAACAGTCTCAATTTATGCAGAATATCCAAGACTTCATCCGCGAAGAAGTTGCGCCCCAGCTGTCCCTTCTCCATCCAGTTCAGCGGACCGTCTTCACTTCGCAATTAGCGCCGGCCAACGCGCCATCCATCTCGCCGGCTATCCGCCACGTTATCGAGGAGAAAGTCGCCGAAGCGCTGCGTTTTAGTGTTCCCATCGCTCCTGTGCAAGCCCCACTCACTTACGCTCAAGTAACCGCTGGAACGCGTGGTCCGCTTCCTACATCGGCTTACCAGAACGGCCCTACATTTTATGCTCCACCTCGTTTCATGGCCCCTCAGTCTCCAATCCCTCGACCGCGACGCCGCATTACGAACCCATGGCGAACCGCCGACAATCGCCCAATTTGCTAACTTGCGGGCTCCCGGGTCACGTCGCTCGCCTTTGCTGACAGCGCCCGCTTCATCCTGAGAACAAAGTCCGTCAGTACCACTACGATCCCGAGCCGCCCTTGAGCAACGTCACTTCTGGATCGTCTCCACCTCGGGCTCAGTACTCGACACGCCTTTCGCCTTCGCCTCGCCGACGTTCCATTTCGCCAATGCTCCGGCGACAGGGCCATACGCAAGGGGAAAACTAAATGCCGCAGTTCCGGAGGCAAGAACCGCGCGTTTGACGAACTCGTTAAGTCCTCCGCCTTCTCCCGCCAACGTCATTGAAGTGTTCGTAGAAGGTTTTCCCGTTCTTGCGCTGGTGGATACAGGTGCTGCCGTTTCCGTAATCAGTGATGCCCTTCGCCGAAAAATTCGCAAGGTCACGACGCCGCTTTCTGCCTTTTCGCTTCGTACGGCCAGTTCAGAGCGCATCACCCCAGTGGCAGCGTGCACGGTACGAGTTTGCATCAGACGTTACGTATCTCGTCGAGATGGTGGTGCTTTACGACTGCTCCGACGACATGATCCTCGGCTACGACTTTCTGTCGACTCACAGTGCTGTGCTTGATTGTGCCCGTGCTGAAGTTGAGCTTTCCCCTGTGTGTAATGTTTCCCTGTGTGACCCGCCTGTGCGCCCTGCTAAACTCCTTGTAGCTGCAGACACCGACATTCCTCCCTTTTCTTCTGTTCTCGTTCCCCTTATTTCGACATCTGCCCTCCCTAGCCCTGTTCTCTTTACGCCCAAACTCGCCTCCGCCCACCATAACCGCCTCCTTCTTCCTTTCGCCATTGTAACGATTTCTGATGGCAGCTGTGTCATCTATGCTTCCAACCCTTCTCCCTGCCCAACGGTTGTTCTTCGTGGGGAGTGCCTCGGCTACATTGAAGAGCTGGACCCTGATCGCACTTACATGTTCTCCGAACCTGAAGTTTTTCCTCACGTTGCTGCACTGACGTCTTGTGCTGTTACGAGTTATGAGCTTCCTGTCGACGCCCTTCATCGAGCTATCGCGACCGACCTTCCGTCCGCCCAACGGGACCAAATAGTCGCCCTCCTTCAGCGCTTCAGTGCATCTTTGGACGTGTCCCAGCTTTCCTTGGACCGCGCCTTGACCGTTTCTCATGAAGTCGACACTGGTCCTCATGCTCCCCTGCGGCAGCGACCATATCGCGTGTCGCCCACTGAGCGCCGCGTCATTCGTGACAATGTTGCTGATATGCTTCAACGGGGCATCATATGGCCATCTCATAGCCCTTGGGCCTCTCCCGTTGTGTTGGTGTCGAAGAAAGATGGCACGATCCGCTTCTGTGTGGACTACCGGCGTCTGAATAAGATAACCCGCAAAGATGTTTACCCACTACCACGAATTGACGACGCGCTAGATTGTTTGCAAGGAGCGGAGTTCTTTTCGTCGCTAGATTTGCGCTCTGGCTATTGGAAAGTACCGATGGCTTCCGCTGACCGCCCGAAAACAGCCCTCATCACTCCCGATGACTTGTATGAATTCAATGTGATGCCGTTCGGACTGTGCAACGCCCCCGCCACCTTCGAGAGAGTGATGGATAACATTCTCAGTGGGCTCAAATGGGAAACGTGTCTTTGTTATCTAGATGACATTGTCGTTTTCTCGAAAGATTTCCCTTGCCACCTTCTGCGCCTTCAGCGTGTCCTTATGTGCCTTACTGAAGCCGGCCTACAGCTCAACTTGAAGAAATGTCACTTTGCCGCTACCAAGCTCATAATACTTGGTCATGCCATACCCAAGGAGTGCGTTCTACCGGATCCTACCAAACTTCGTGCCGTCGCAGACTGCCCCAAGCCCACAACCTTGAAAGAACTTCGCAGTTTTATCGGTCTATGCTCGTATTTCCGCCGTTTTATCCGCAACTTCGCCAGTATCATCGCCCCTTTAACGCAACTTCTCGCCGGAGGCCCGAACCTCTCCTCTTGGTCACCAGCCTGTGATGCTGCGTTCAGTACACTACGCCATCTACTGGTGTCTCCCCCTATACTCCGCCATTTTGACCCTGCCTGCTCCACCGAAATACACACTGATGCAAGCAGCGTAGGTCTGGGCGCTGTACTTGCTCAACGGAAACCTGGATATTCCGAGTATGTCGTCGCGTACGCTAGTCGTACCCTCACGAAAGCGGAATCGAACTATTCTGTGACCGAAAAGGAGTGTCTGGCCATCATATGGGCCATTACCAAGTTCCGTCCTTATATTCACGGTCGCCCATTCTACGTTGTTACCGACCAGCACGTGCTCTGTTGGCTATCCTCCCTCAAAGACCCCTCCGGCCGCCTCGCCCGCTGGCCGTTACGTCTTCAGGAGTACGATATCCACGTCAACCATCGATCTGGACGCAAGCACACCGACGCTGATGCCCTTTCCCGTTCACCGCTTCCTAACGACTCGACGGCTGGCTTCGTTTGTGCCTACGATATGTCCCCGGTCAACATTACCAACATGAAATCTGAGCAGCAGAAGGATCCATGGATATCCTCCCTCTTAACACTCCTGTCTACGCCCGCAGAGCTGCCTCCGTCACGTGCACGTCAGGTCCACCACTTCGCCACTCGTGATGGACTTTTATACCGCCGCAATTACCATCCTACAGGGCGAAAGTGGCTTCTCGTGATTCCGCGACATCTCCCTGCTGAAATCTGCGCTCCTTTCCACGCCGATCCCTAATGCGGCCATGCAGGTGTCACGAAAACCTATTCTCGACTGCGTATGTGATATTACTGGCGCGGCATGTACCACTTCATTCGTCAGTACATCCGATCCTGTACCGCCTGCCAACGTCGCAAGAATCCATCCCCTCAGCCAGCCGCTCCGTTGCAGCCATTGCCTTGCCCCAGCTGCCCTTTTGACCGCGTCGGCATCGATCTGTATGGCCCGCTTCCGACCACGTCGGCTAACAACCGCTGGGTCATCTTAGCCGTTGACCACCTAACCCCTTACGTGGAAAAATCCGCCTTGCAGTCTGCCACCGCACGGGATGTTGCTTCGTTCATTCTGCATCGCCTCGTTCTTCGTCACGGCGCACCGAAGGAATTGATCAGTGACCGGGGACGTGCGTTTCTTTCCGACACGGTCGACGCCCTCCTCAAACAGTGCCAGATCATTCACCGGAGCACCCCCAAACGAACGGCATGACTGAGCGATTTAATCGCACTCTCAGTGACATGATAGCCATGTACGTTGATAGCGCTCACTCTAATTGGGACCAAGTGCTGCCTTTCGTAACGTACGCCTACAATACGGCTACGCAGACTACGACTGGGTTCTCCCCCTTCTTTCTTTTATATGGTCGTGAACCCACGTCCACCATGGATACTATCCTGCCCTACCACCCCGACGCTTCAAAGACCACTCTACTGTCTGAAGCGTACACATTTGCCGAAGAATGCCGACAATTGGCGCGCTCCTTCACAACGGAGAACCAGGCTCAACAAAAGCATAACCGGGACCCTACAAATCCAGCGCCTTCATATCCCTCAGGTGCCCTCGTTTGGCTCTGGGTGCCTTCCTCTGCACCCGGCCTCTCATCCAAACTCCTATCGCGCTATCATGGACCTTACCGCATTATCGAACAATATTCTCCTGTCAATTACGTAGTAGAGCCCTTGAACCCATCTCCAGATCATCGCCGCCGCGGCCGAGAAACTGTACATGTCGACCGCCTCAAGCCGTATTATGATCCCCCTACCCTTTCCTCACCATGAGTCACCAGGATGGCTCCTTTTCCGCCGGGGGTATTGTAGCAATCCCGATCGCCATCAGCTCGCGCGCCAACCCGAAGAGGTAGACGAAGTGGAGCCGGAGCCTTGTTGGCACTGCACTGTTGATTCGAATGTACCCCCGTCGCTTTGGTTTGCGGACGTTGCTTACGGTCTTGGTGCTCCAATAAACACCTTACAATATGAATTATTACTCTTGCTATCCTTTATTTGTTATCTCTGATTAACCTTTTTATTCCACCGTGAACCAACAGGACGCAGCGCACGATCACTCTATTAATGATGTGTTTGGGGCTGTTTTGGAGAAACAGATGGTTCAGCTGCGCATTTCTTGCTGGAAAATAATAGCATGATGAGTTAATATAGTTATAAATATTACAAAAAGGAAGGAAAGGGTTTTGCGGTCTGAGACATAAGCACCAGTTCCGTGGCAAGCAGAAAGAGCTAGTGAGATATCAAGCAGACAATGGGAGGAAATAAATGAGAGGAGTGACAGAGAGTGAGTACAGAGTATAGGTCGGGCAAAACTAATAACAAGGTATTTACACGAGCGCTACCTGACTGTCTTAGCATTGTGCCGCTCTTCATGTGACTAGGCTCCAAAAGTGCAGTCTTGGAGCTTTCCGCCGCCACCGTGTAGTCACTCGATAAGTTTCAGATTACCGCAATAGTTTTCCCTGCACCGCTACACCAGCGATTTGTCAGCAGTGGTCATGTGATGGGTCACGGTCCGCTTTCGTAATCAAGCTTCCAAACATTCACAGCGTTGACACCTTTCACCGCAGTACGTGTGCGGAGATTGCTGTATTTCGCGTCTGGGCTTTATTGGTCAGGCTTTTGCTCTGGCAAAATGCTGGGGTACTGCGTCTTCGGCTGCATACACCATACCGAGTCCGAAGGCATTTTCAACGCGAAAGCTTTCCTATGCTCGTAGGGAGAAAATCTGTGCGCGTGATTGCGATAGGTAATGAATAAAACTTATGAATAGACATCAATAGCGTTATTGACGAAAGCTATCAGGTAATAATGTAAAATAATAATGGCTTGTAATGACCAATATGTTAAACTACGAGTTGCAATGACCGCAACTGATTGGAAATGAGTAAAAATGTTTAGTGATGACCAGTACGGACAACAATGATGAAGCATGACTCATTATGAATGCTAATGACTACTAAACGACCAATTTGTCAAACGAAAACTTGTATTGACCACAACTGATTGGAATTCAGCAAATATGTTCAGATTATGAGTGGTAATGACTACATTGACTAGGCATGACTCATCATGTCTACGAAACGATAAATATATCTAACGACGATTTGAAATGACCGCGACAGATTGGAAATGTGTAAAATTACTGGCATGACTCGGGATGACTATGAAACGACAAATATGTCAAACGACAACTTGGAATGAGCGCAACTAACTGGAAATGTGTAAAATGACTAGGCATCACTCATCTTGGCTGCTTAGGACTACGAAACGACCAATATGTCAAATGACCTTTAATGATGGCAACTGACTGAAAATGAGCAAAAATGCTTACCTATGGATGGTATTGACTACAATGACTAGGCTTGACTCGTCATGACTACGAAGCAACCAATATGTAAAATTATGATTTGAAATAATCACAAATGATTGCAGATAATGAGTAGAGTGCTTAGCTATAAGTGGCAAAGACTACAATGACTAGGTATGGCTCATCATGACTACAAAACGACAAATATGGCAAACGATGACTTGTATGCCCGCAACTGACCAGAAACTAGAAAGAATTCTTAGCGATGAGTGATAATGATTACACTAGGCATGATTCATCAGGACTACGAAACAACCAGTATACGCCAAATGACGACTTGTAGTGACCGCTCCTGAAGAAAACAATGAGACGCGAATAATAAGAGAGGAAGGGTAGGCTTCCGTTATTATCTTAAGAGAGGGTTTAATATACCCTCTAATGTTTTCTTTGTCCATCCCGAGCAGCAAAATCAACAAAGACGCCTTTCCAGAATCCATTGAATCAACTGGGATACGTTAGTTCTTAATTGAATATGTGTGCTGATGAGTGAATCGGTAGCAAGTGGTCCAGCTGTGCACACGTAGGTGTGCATGCATGTTAGTGTTGCCATAGAGTTGGGGAAGCTCATTTAAATAGCCAAATTTAGGTTAAAGTGAAAGCGTAACAATGGCACACGTGAAATAATACTGTGATGAAAAGGATGTGCGCTCGAATGACATAGAACAATGTGTGTTTGTGCTTTTTCTCACCCTCGAAGCATAAACTGTGGCATTCCAAGTGTTTGTGTTCCTTGATATGGGTCATAAGCAAAAAGATGCTTTTCAGGAGAGCACGCAGCCTTACTAATTAGTAAAAAATACTTTACTTCTGCTGAACTGTTTATTTCCTGAAACAGACAATAGCTTCTTATGAGGGTACAGGGCTAGATTTTTATCGTGACCGTATCAAGGTTTTCGTGTTCGTAATGCAGATTGGTGGCAGTTGGGATTTCTTATTTTTTCGTGCTATTGAAAAAGCGAACAAAGATGATCACATTTACATGCGGAAGTTTTGTTTGAAATTGAGCATCCAGTGGTCTCTTTAAAATTGGGGATCTATTTAACTGGCGCATTCCAGCATTTTAGCATTCACCAGTGCTGACTTTTCTTTACAGCCACTGATCGACTGAAACTAGATCTTAGGCTATGAATTCCTCAATTGAGTTACTGTGGAAATCAATAATACGCTGTCTATTTCAAGTTAATATTATACATGGGCATATGAATCATAGTTTTCTGCAAGTGGTTTAGTAATTTATTGCTTTTTGGTACTTATAGTGATTACTCAGCTTCCATCCAGTGTTCTACTATTTGTCTGCTCCTTTTTGTGCTATTTTTTATAGCACTATCTTGCAAAATTTGTTACCCTCACATATTATCATATGAATTAACAATGCACTTAATACGTATTTTTTTCTTTCAGTGGCTTTACGTGGTCTCAAGTGTGCGTGTTGTCAGCTGCTTTTTTTCTAGATGTAAGGCGTAGGCAGCCTTGTCAGCTGGTCCAGTATAGCTGTTTCTCTTATTTTTCGAATTATAACTGGTATATGAAATACAAAAATTGGAAGAAGTTTCTCAAGCTCATAAATATAAATCTTTTCTGTAATAAAGTTTATTTCACTCTTTCGACGCGACTCAGCACGCAACACTTCTGAATGAGCATTCTTCGAATTTTTATTTTCCATGGCACTTCAACCACAGCTCGAAGCGTATACGTTGTCACGAGCAACACCAACACAGCCACCAGGGCCTTCCTGCTCGGACTGAAGGTCCTGACTCCAGAAGAAGCGCAGTCCAAAGTTGAAGCACAGGCACAGACAAACAAGTGAAATGTAAAAAGGTAACAATTAAGTTAAATCATTCCATCCCTATTTTGGATACCATGCCCGTGTAACTGTGCTCAAAATACATTAACCAATGATGCTCTCTGATATGAAATGTGCCTAGTGGAGTGTGATAAAATTTTTCTAGGCCCATCCTACTGAAAAAGTTGAACGAGCTTTATATGAGAGTTTTGATACGATGTTATTGTTATGATCTTCTCATATATGGCTCTCATACTCATACTCGTACCTTGGTACGAGTATGAGTAAATTGGTCATAATAACTCATGGGTATCTCATACCGCTCGTACTCGTACATATGTCATATGTATCGCATATTGCTGATACTCATAGATATCTCATATGCCTCACTCTTATGCATCTCATGCATCTCTCGTATTACTTTCCTTGCTTCGATGCACTGGGATGCACTCACGGGGTTTGCTGCAAATGTTTTGTGCTATATTGGGGCCAAATCAAAGATTTCACATATTAGAGCAGCGAGGGACACAGTGCAAGAAGGTCCACTGAAACATAGCTCGGTTATTATGGCACTCAATAATCAGCGGCCGTGAAATTTAGCTTCGGGCCGCTACAGTGGCGGCTGCAATTTGATGGTGGTGAAGTGCAGGTTTATGCACTGTGTGATGTCAGTACAAATTAAAAATTCCACTTGCTTGGAGGTCATCTCGAGCTCTTTACTATGCTGCCCCTCATAATCTATAACTCAGGTATGTTACACCTGGCGAGCCAGCTACATTGCCGAAATAAAATGAGTTTCTGCCATGGCAGCTAAGCCTGAAATATGAGATGAATATGACATTATTTGCAGCTGCACCAGAACTACTTACAGTTGTGCTTGTTAACTTCAAGCATAAGTATTAAAAGAACTTGTTTCAAAATAATATTTTATTCCATCTTTATATATAGCTGAGCACAGATTATAGCTATCACCATCTAGCTCAGCAAGACATTCATGGGCCAGCTACGTCGCGAAGCAGTGTCGAGACATGCTTGTTTAGAGCTTTCAGCCATTCGGCCGGCGTTGCTTTTGGGTGGGGGGTCCGTGAAACATAGTCCCCATAAGCACCTGCACAAAGAAGGCAAAGGCAAAAGAATCCAGTCAATATTACACAAGCCTCACATGCAACTGATAGCAGTTGAACATGTTAGTCCCAAAAGGCAAACTGCCTATGTAGCTTCACTTAAGGAGGCAATTAGACATGTACACCCCATTAAAAGTTCTCGTGAAGAAAGAGGAGTAGCAATTGAGCATATAAGCCTCAAAAGGGAGGCTAAAAGTCATTCAATTTAAAACCTGTAGAGGCAGACTGTGCCATTGCCTATGGCCCAAACTTACTATTTGCATGGTTTCTAAAATGATAAAAGTGCTGTTATTAAAGCGATCATATAAAATGGGTCATAATAATGATGTTATTTCAAGTCTATAAAGCTGATACAATGCAAATATAGATTATTCATGCAGTACTTTATCACTGCTCACAGTAAAAAACATCAGTCATTAAGCTACAAAGTTCATGGTTAATGGTTTTTCAAAATGGCATTAAAAATTATATTCCACTATTCAGTTAAGGAAGAATTCAGTCTAGATCTAAAAATAGCATAAAACCTGGCCAATCTGCACTTCCTATTTATAATTGCACAGTCCATGACATGCAAGCACCATCTGTTACATCACAAAAGCGTAAACTATTGTTATAAACAGCACTGGAACTAGACATGCACTACTAAATTAAGCAGCTTGATAGGCTGAGGTGCATAGTTAAAATGTTTTAACGTAGAAGTAACACTGCCCACATTCTTGGGTTTCATCAGAGCGTGGTCTTCTTTAAGCAACTGCTAGAAAAAAACTCCCTGTCAATGGGTCTGAAACCCAAGTCGAGGCCAAGAGATCAGCTTCGCTGGTCACTACATTAGTCCACTGTGACACTATATTAGCCAATATCTTCATGTGCTAAGTTGCCAGTCTTTCAAGCTGCATTTTTGATACTGTTGTCTTTATCTTGTCTGACAAAATGAACTAAAGATCTTTGTTAGCCCTCCATCCTAACAACAGTCTAAAGCAACAATTAGATATTTAGCTTACATGGAAAGTCAGGGCAAAGCTAAATGAAGCAAAACTTAGCTAGACAAGTGCTAAATTTTACTTCTGGACATATAGTCACACTTAGAAAAACTAAGCTGTCATTTATTTTTTTGGCAAGTCTAATAAGAACATCACAGCAAACATGCACACTTACTCCGCACGGCATCAAACTTTTCAGGCGTGAGTGGCGGCTTGGCTCCAGCTCCAAACTTGATTTTTCTCATGCAGGCTTTTCCAGTCACACTCCTATTTTTTTAGTACTTCGATTGGCCACAGGCAGCGGAGAAGCTCTCTTGCACACATACTATCACTTCAAAAAGCATTTACCCACGTCCATCCCTCCGCCGACAGCATACATTCACTCCCGATGTGGACCTGTAAGAAAGAATTCACTCGGTTATTGTGGAAAAGGTTTATTCAAATGCATTGCAGTCGTGAAAAGAAATGACAAGAGGATAGACTGCCCTCAAATTGAATAAAGTGGATTAATTACCTTGCCATCCTCCACAGTGAACAGTGGAGCATCCGAAATTACCGCTTGTGAAGGACAATGCTTGTGAAGGATAATGTTGAGGCACCTGCTGGAAAAGCATTGGTATGATATTGCCACCTGGTGTTCCGAGATTTTTAGGCAGTGCCTGGGAGAAAAAGACGCAGAAGTCTGCTCGCGTGATCTGTGCGGAACGTTGGCTGCTGGTACAGCTTCTCCCTGTCTTTTTAGGCACGTCTAGCCCTATTGTCCATGACAATATATAGTTTGAAAGGTCTTTTCATTGGTTTCTACCTAATTGTGGTCTATAATAAAGTTTACATTTAATAAATGTTGATCACTTCAGGACTATATGGGGATTTGTGCATGCCTCTGGGTGTCCTAAGGTTTCATTTACAGGCACCATCTTGTTTACTCTACCTGCGCTTTCTCATTTTTATTGTCTTTCGTTTCCTTTATTATTTTACTTGACTTTGTTTCTATGCAGTGCATGCACTGCCACTGGCTTCAGCATCACTTTGTTGCACCTGAATACACCTATAGGGTCATTTATTGTTGCTATATGCAGACTATCTCGTACTATCTTGCCAAAATTGATTTTACATTGTAGGCTGCATCAAGCTCAGTGTTCTTGTTCTACACTGGAAGCATCAAATTTACAAAGGTCAGTGGAAAAAAAAGCAGCTGCATAGTGGTCAACAGCAAAAAGCTGTAGTTATAAAGGCCATCCTTAAATGACAGGTTTTGTCAGCCTTGTACATGAGCTTGCAGCTGGCTGCTTAAAATACTTGCAGTTGCTGATTTAATGGTGGTGGTTTGATTGTAATAGTGCAGCCTGATCATAAAAAAAAACAGTAAGGCTTATTGTTTATTTAGTACAAGGTGGGGGCAAAAGAGTCCTTTCCCTACGCAGTTTCCCTCGAGGCAGACGAGACATTCACTGATTTAAGGAACTGCTGCACCATTTTCAAATGCAATTTTGTGAGGAAATGAGATATCTAGTGCCCACTAGATGTTCTCAAAGAGAATGGTCTTTCCTGTTTTTACTAGCTTGATGTCTAAATAGATGTGGTACACTCTGAACGTTGCAAGCTGGAGGTTTCTAGTATGAGAGATGGTCCTATATAGATCAACTATATGCTTTTGTTTTTCAGAGCAACTGCTACAAACCTTTGCATCTAGGGCTACAGGACTGTATAGACCACGTTTCATGACGTTTAATATTCATCAGCTGTTGCACCTTGTGACAAGCGTCAGGAACCTGGGACCATTGTGGGCCAATTCAGCTTTCTCTTTTCGAGTCTGGTAATGGGAAGCTGGTGAAGATGATGAAAGCAGCAAAAGGGGCTCCATTGCAAATTTTGGAAAGGGTAGTAGCCAAAAAGGATTTAGAACTTGCTCTAAGCTTCCTGTCATTGCCTTTTCATGTAGATTTTTTGTGAAGACTAGGAAAACTAGAAAGGCAACCAGGGTGGGAGAGGTGCACCTGTTTGGAGCACCAGTTAGTCCATGCTTGTTGCCACAAGAGGCAGAAGCAGTCAATAATCATTTGGCGGATGGGGATGGTGACAGCATTAGTGAATATTACAGGATGAGTGTTAAAGGAACAATAATCCACAGTCGTAACTACAACAAGGCAAATAAAAGTGATAGCTAGCACCTAGCAGAGTACTACTACTGTGCCAGAGGCTGTGTCTCCCTGAAGATTTTGGTGGAGCTAGTAGCTTTCCACCGCATATTAAACGGTGCTTTTTCTCACCACTCACTACCTGTGCAATTCTCAAACCAGCTAGTATTTCAATGCCCTGTTTGCTCATTGATTTCGCTGATGAGGGCACAAATTACATTTGTACGCTGCCGAACCTTATCGAGCGGGACTAAATACAGTTTTCATCAGACCTACATCAGAAGAGAATATGTTTGGTTGTGTTTGTTCGGCGCTCAGAAAGCACAGCACAGTAACAACAGAGGATGAGGCAAGGGCAGGACAAGGACTTATGCTGTACTTGCCTCTCCTCTGTTGTTACCGTGCTATATGCTTTCTGTGTGAGCCCAATTTTGTCTCCTGTAAAACTGAAGCTTCTGCCAGTGATTTTCATTAGATGCTATCCTGTGTCATCTGCTGCCACCCAATTACCGCAAACAATTCCTAATCTTATCCTGCCTACTAAGCTTACCTTTCTTTGGAATTTTTTTCTTTCCACTACATGCCCTGCCCATAAATTTCTTACTTTTGGTTTCATTTAAAATATCCTCAACTTTTATTTGTTTCATAGCCCGTTCTGCTTTCTGATGTCATAGCATTTCACTCAACATTTTTCCTTCTACAACTTGCTGCAAAGTCCTCAATGTTTTAGTACTGGCAAGACACAACTATTACAGGTTCCTCTAGAGGGCTCTTAGTAAGCTGGTATGCCTGGAAAATATGCTCCATTTTGATTCTCCAGGCACTGCCCCCCTAACCCCACCTCCTTTTCCGGATCAGTGGTCATATTTTGTACCATAGTTTGATATATTCATTTTCCAATGTGAGCTGTTCACTAGCTTGTGTATATTGATTGCTACCAGGCTTTGAAGATTACATCACTTTTTTCATTCTAGCGCCATTACATGTTCTGCTTCGGGCATTATTTGGGTGGAGGCAGATAGCTCTCCAAGAAGCCCTCTAATTTTCACCAACGAACACTTGTGTCCGAGTCTGAAAACCTGCTATTGCATGTAAGAAAATTCATCACTGGTGGTTTGTGTGAAGACATAATGGCAAAATCTTTGCATATTTGTTGATGTCATAGTAATTCACATTCTGTGTATGCTTTTGCAAATCTAAGCAAGTGAAATCCCACTAAGATCTAATCTCAACAGTTTGTTAGACCTCCAGCTGTTAAGTAGTCTGTTATTTTTCAGCTGTAAAATAGTCTGTTATTTATTTTAACACCTGTTCTGCAGCAAAAACATTTTGAATTTGTTCTTTCACTTGATCTGTTTTTGTTTTGACATGACGTTAAGGTGACTGAAACATCGTGCAATGCATTCAAATATTAATGTGGTTGACTGGTTATGATGTTTCTTTGAGTTATCAAACCAGTATATATGTACTTTCACGATAGTTTGTCAAGTGACAAAGTGCCCCAATTTACCCTCACCAACCAGAGATTATGAAGAACTTTGTGTACAGCAAGGGAATTCTTTTTTGACTGCCAGATATCAACCTCCTTCAGGTGATACTTTTAGTTTTGGATAACTCATTTGAATATGCATAGTTTGAACGGTTGCAACTGGCTCTTGATGAAGATTTTAACATTAATTAAATTTCAAGCATTGCCTCTTCTATTGCACTGAAAAAGAAATGACAAATTGCAGTTCTCAAATTTTTATAAAAAAACACTAGCATGCCACAAGAACTACTTCATCTGCTTTGGATGTAACTATTACTCATGGCAACACACTAGAAACCGTAGCCAGCCTGAGTGATTACAACAATCCTTAGTGATCACTGTCTGTTTTTCATGGATTAATCAGACCAATGCCTTCTCTATTTTCAATGGCAGGCACATTGCTCGCTTTGCAGTGCAAGTGTTTGTATGCTTTAGTCCAACTAGTTGGTGATGTGCGTGCTTAGCTCCTTCAATTACCGGTCTCTGAGGCTGCTTGTTGCCAAGCTTGAGTCTGCTGACGGCTGTTTCAGTTTGTCCTCTTTGGCACTGTTCAAGTGGTACTCACAGATGTTGAGTAGGCATGAAGCCTAGATGAGGAAGTATGAGAGGAGGATGGGATAGTGGTTTAGACTGTCAATTGTCAGTATCTGGCTTGCATTGTAAAATAGAGGAGAGGAAATTTAGACGTAGCTGCACACAACATTCTTGTTCTAAGTTCATTTTTCAAAGAATAACTGCCAGAAGTCTGGATTAATATTGGGATCAAATTATTAGCAGCGACTGAAGTTGGGCTTTCCAGAAAATACTGTACATTACGCACATGCTACATTTAAGGCCATACTTACTCAGCATTAGAATGCACGCTTGAAAATTAAATTTGTTATGCCAGAAAGATAAATAAGAAAACCTTGAATCGGCATTGAACAGGTAAATGAAAGAAAAATAAGGTTTTCTCTTTGTTGCCACTAACGTGTGTGCAGTTCAAGAAAATACACAACCAACTCACATCACAGTTGAGGAAAGCTAAGGTGCAATATTTCCACAGCTGCTTCAAGATGTGTCAATATGTCTTGATTGAATGTGGAAGAGTGTAATCGATGCACTCAGTCCTTGTATGGATATGCCGCCTATTGGTTTCAGATGGCTGTGCACAGTGAACTAATTACTAAAGGCTCGAGCAGGTAATTTTAACATGTAGTACATAAGTACATTGACTAATACTGACTGACAACAATCACTAATGATCAAAGCAGTAAAGATACAAACATAAATAATATCCAGCTTCCACCCATCAAATATGTTCATAATAGCCTTGCATTGCAGAAAGCCTGTTTCCCCTTCTGCTTGAAATATGCAAAAGTGTGTTATACGAAAGTGATAACAAAAATGATGCCGAGAACCACCGAACAATATCAGTTCAGCCAACTTTTCAAAGGGCCTTAAAAAAGTGATTTTGTCCTGAATCGACTGCTTTTTTCATGATCACAAATTTATTTCAGAATGTGAACACGGGTTCAGAAATGGGTGCAGTGCAGTTTACCTTTTTGACACAAAAGGAAATACATTAAAAACAAAGGCATACAAACTGATAGCCAAAGTGCTTGTAGACTATTGTGTAGCATTTGACAGAATCATATTGCTCTCCTTGAATGTTTACATCAGCGTGGCGTTGGGTTGCACGTCCCTGGCTCTTAAAATTGTATCTTGCAAGGTGCATTCAGTAAAGTAATTGATAGTGTAGTAGTCTGTCATCATTTCCAGAAATACCACGGCATTCTTTGAGGGAGATTAGGACATTTATATGTCTAACATCTTTTTAAATGACGAAAGTATTTACAGGCATACCAAATTCGTTTTGTAAACTAACCAGCTTGTTTTTCAGATTAGATAACAGCTTTCTACCTGTTGCATAGTGCCAATGATAGGCATCTTCTGCAACTTGCTTGCACGTTTAAGCAAAACGAGTGGAATAAACTCTAAGAAATCAGAAATAATGTTTGCTTCAAAAAGCAGGCTAGAAAGTTTGAATGATGGCCTGAACTTGGGCACCTTTCTGCTCGATATAAAATCGCACAAGGCTCTAAGGGTAGTTTTATTATGCTTTTTGATGCATATATTTGGGATGCATATTGGGATGCATATTTTGGACGCATTTGGGATGCATATATTCAGCAATTGACGGAAAAGTTATCTTGTGCTGGTGGCTTATCAAATCGATTTTAAGGCATTTTTTTTTTTTCAGTAAACATTAAACCAAGTTTTTCACTCCCTCTTTTCTGCACGTTAATGTAGGCCACGAATGCTAAAAAGGTACTACTTAAGTGGTACCTTTTTAGCATTCTAAAAGCCTAATTAGGCTTGGGAAAAATGCTGTCGACTACATTGCTGATGTGTCATTCTGTCATTTAACTCATGAACTGTTAGCGAAATTTGTTAGTTGATACACAGTAGATTTATGATTACTGCCTATAAACCTGCTCCTTTTTTCAAACACTTGTTCCTAAAGATATTGTGGGCTCTTACATCGCAGTCACACATATTGGATCAGGTCATCTGAGGAATCTTTTATACAGTGACCATATGCACAAAATTACTTTGCAAAGCATTGATATGCAGTGCACCATTTCTTCTGACTAAGAGGAAAACATGTTTTGTTGGCTCCATTTACACAACCCACAAAGCATTGCTTGCAATATCTGTTACAGAAATTATGTTACTGAATTTGCGGGGTATGCACGGGTGGTTTTTATACTGTTTACCTTTTTTCCTGGATCTCAGTGTACAGCACTTTAGTCATTTTGTTAGTAGAGCAGTTCTATATTTAACTTTCTTTTTATAGCATAAACAAGTTGGAACAGAGTGCATGTACTTGAAATAGTTTTAGTATTTCTAAATTACACTTGTGCAATTTTTTTTTAATGTTATGCTGTGTATATGTAATATCACTCATGCCAGAATGGTGATCTGGTCTCGTCAAGCTGTGTCCACAGCTTTTTGCCATGGAAGCCATTGTACAAATGTTGAAAATAAACTTGATTTAATTGATTACGTATGCATCACAATTTTTCCTCTCATTCAATTTGGTGAGGCCTTAATACCATTAACTTGCAGATTATCATGGTTCTTACTGCAACCTTTTGTCTTCAACAACGGTCGCCATATTGTAGTATAGAATGATTACGTTATATAGATATGTATTTTTACGCATGGCGAGTTAGCTTTCAGGTTTAGTTATTTGAGGCAAATTGCTGTAGGTTTATGTCAATTGCAGTCAGTCTAGATATCAAATAAATTTTCTTGCTCTTAACTGAGTATTTATGGCTTTCTCTATACATGCATGATAACCTCAATTTCCTGGTGGAATGGAAAGTATCAATAAATAAAAAAATGTGTTCTGAAATTTTCCAGACAGCTAGCTCTGCGGTACAAAAGCTGTAGGTTTTGTCCTAAGTAAATACCAGTTTGTGTTTTGATCTTGTACAATTAACCAAATGAGGCACAAAGGGAAGTGATGAATGAAATGCCATGTATATATGCACTAGCATATATTTGCAATGTCATTGGAAAATTTTGACACCTGAGCGACATTCTGTGATGTGACCTAAATTGCATTTCCAGAAATATAAGCTACTATATACAAGGTTGTTTGCTTGCATGAACATGGGAAATATACCCTCCACTTAGAAGTTATATATGCTTGAAAGGATTTCAAGATATTGCACTGCTACACACCACGCATGCAGTCAATTGCTTGCTATATTTTGGAGTTGCATTGTCGTGCTATATATATTATACATATGCCTAATAAAATGAAAAAGAAGCAGGGGAGGAAAACCAAGCACGCTCACTCACATTGCATTCTGCTGGCCTCTTGGTCACTGTCAATTGTGTCACAGTTATGCAGCAGAGGGTTGCAAATTGAAATGTTGACTACTTAATTATTTGTAAATAGTCAATTTTGAAAAATTTAAGATATATATTTTCACTTGTATTTATTATGTGCGAGTTGATAAAGATGAAGAGGGGTACCTAATTTTCTGTTTCAGTTTATGTAATACATATATATATATATATATATATATATATATATATATATATATATATATAGATTACATAAATATATATATTACATTACATTATATATATATATATATATATATATATATATATATATATATATATATATTCAGAATAAATTATCTATGAAATGCATAGCATCATATAGCCTTAAATTTAACTTGAGTGAACAATTACGTCACCTTGACAAAGTTCCAAGTCTCGGCCGTACCTTCGTATAACTGGAATAAGTACTTCTACAACATGAGAAGTTTTCATTAACGAGAGCTTTGTGCCAGCAAATGAGAGGCCTCATATGGTGTAATAAGCATATGAGAAAATCATAGTCCTCATACCAAGTATAAATAAGTGACACTCATACAGCCAATGAGAGCAATGAGAGCCTCATAGTTCTCATCTAGAGCTATGAGATTCTCATTCTTCTTATTGACAGTATGAGTGTTACTCATTCACATTCAAATGAGAAACTCATTAGGCTCATAAAAACTCATTAACTTTCATATTAATCTCATTCTGCTCATACCATTCTCATACATCTCATACTGATATCATACGGTTCTCATTACAATTTTTCAGTAGGGCACTCTAATCTCTGTGCTTTAACATAACCTATAGTAAAAGCATGGTGCTGCGAAACTCCCAAGGTAAAAATGACAATGGTGTGGTGTAATTATTACTTTATTGAATGTCAAAATATCTAAAATATCGCTGCAGCATTCCCTCAGATGCAAATATCATATCGCCTGTCTTTGTTCTTCAATTCCCCGGTTCCGAAAATTGCAAGCGCCAAGTAGAATACTTACATTTTTCAACTAAAACTTTCATTCCTGTGCCTTTATTTGGGGCTGTAGCTTACACGGCGCCATGGCAGCAAACAGTGTGCGGATCTCCACAGAAGTAGTGCATCATGCGAACAATGCCAGTGATTGTTTCATAAGGTAAATATTGGTAGTCATTTATATTGCCTATTCCATTTAGCGCAACGGGCTGTAATATGTACGGATTTATATTTACAAGGTTGCACTGCAACTTATAGTGTCTGTGCTTAACGTTTTCTTCCTTTTTATGGCTAAAGTTTTTGAAGCCCCGCGTCCCATCTGAGTGAATGGATAGTGCGCAGATCATTTCTGAAAATTTCAAGCAGTTCGACGCTGCCATAAAATGGTAACTAGCGTGAGCTCGTGAAAAACGATGAAACACTACTGCTTCATCTGTCGGATCATGTACTCCTATAATATCCAAGCCCGTTACGCCGCTTCAACGTACCCATTCCAGATTTTGATCAAAAGTCGTAGTCGCTGGCGCCGCTTTGCGTGATGGACCAAAAACAAGGCGTTTGTCGTGATGATGTGAATTTTCGCAATAAGGAACTCGCGCCACAAGACCCTCGCTTCATGAAGCGCGCATAACTATTCGCTTATATCGCAGCCGAAACCGCCGATACCTGTTATTTTCAAGCGTTTTCGAAATTCCATAAGGTTATTGAACGGGTTGTGTGTATAATACGCTAAACTGTTGAATGTAGCTCACCACTGTATAAAACTTTCATTAACCACGCTGATATCATTCGGTAAATATGCTAATAGCCGTGTGGGTTGAAGTTTTCTGCGGCACTACGCTGACACGTTATTTCAATAGCCAATTGCTGCACTGATCGAGATTTTACTTTATTTGAAATCGGGTGAGCGCCTTGAGCAGCTTACACAGTTACGGATGATGCATACATACTGCATAGTTGCAGAACGTGAAATAAAGAGCTCGAGATTACCAGAAAATAGAGACCTGAGACCATCTTTAACGCCCGGTATAGAACGCCAGGAATGATGTACCAGGCAAGCCGCAGATGGTCGTCATAATTTAACTGCGCACGCATGTGCCGAAATGTATTAATAGCACCGCTCAGAAGGCCTAGGCACTGGAACACAAGAGGCTGCAGGCTACGGCTATAATCTACTGAGATTCCTGCGCGACTGTGCGTGACGAGAGCACGCTCATGTCCTTTAATGACCGGCCGTGTCATAAGCAGCGCATTTAGTAGATAAAAAAATAATCAATAGAAAATAATAAATTACCAATGGCTCCTGAGTTGTATCTTAAACCGGCAACGTCTAGGGCAACAAGAGATACACACACACACCAGATCATTAACACCTTACTTGACCAGAACTAACATCTTCAAGTTTTCTTTTTTTCCGTACACCTGTACCGAATGGTATACGCTACCGTTATCATCACTTCTTGGCATGGATACCTTAAAAAAGGCCGTTCATTCACGCTGGTTTTTTGCATCTTGTTTGTACTAGTCTAAAATTTATGTTCATGTTTTGGTACTTTATATTTTGCCCTTTGTTTTGAAATTGTTGCTCCTTTTGTCAGGGACCTTCACTGGGCCTGCACTATGCTGAAATAAATAAATGAGTCTGATAGAGGAATATTTGCAGCTGCCTCTGCGGAACAGCAGGCATGTGAGCGGCCCGTTTCGTGAAAATTTCAACGGAGCAAAGCATCCACGCTTGCCGTTTGTTGCGAAGCGGCTCCCATTTATGCTCCCTATGGCGTAGTGAAAAAAGCTATCCGACAGAGCCAAAAGGCGCAGCCAAGTAGTGTAGCGTTTGTGAATCTCGACTGCCGCAGGCAGCACCATTACTTGGGGCATTCTTATGTAGCTCTTCTTGCAGGCATTTCTACGACGCGCATTGCGCCTCCGCTTCTTGATTTACATTGACAAAAAACTTGAGGATGGTGCCTCATAGCTGCTCCGGCTACTCCTTCTCACCAATTCATTGGAACCACGTAGTCTGTTGGGATGCAATTCAACGTAACGTTGCATATAAACTACTACATAATATTACCCAAGAACAAACAGTAGTACTTGCGAGCGGGCTAGTTGGCTATACGACTCCGAAGACCTCCGGCGCTGCATGGTTATGCACTAAAAACAATGCACACACAAGAGAATTAAACCAAGACGTTACCACAGATGATGCGCATCATCTGTGTTAACGTCCTGGTTTAATTCTCTTGTGTGTGTATTGTTTTTTGTGTATAATCATGCAGCGCCGGAGGTCTTTGGGACAAACAGTACATGACATATGAAATATAGTAGTAGAGTCAGGAAAAGTAACATTGATTAGCGATATGAACTCTTTGAATGTGTGTTTATTTCAGCGGATACAAGACGCTCGCCTACTTCAAACGATTGTGTTTGGCTAGGAAACGTTCCTTATAAACATGCGCTCCGAATTTTATCTTCAGCAGGGCGCTTATACCCTTGTTACACTGGCAGGGTTAACCGCAGTTAGCATAACCGCGGTTACGCGAAACCGTGGTTAGCCCATGTTACACGGCGGACCAAATCATGGTTACGCCCCTAACCGCGGTTATCGCAAACCGAGCTTGGCGACCTCGGTTTGCGTCGTTAACCGAGATTATGGCGGCGTCTGCACACGGAGGCTGCTTGTCGGCGCCCGATTGCGCGATGCGTACGAGCAAGTCTGCTTCAACAATGTACTCATTTGCCTACTATATCACGTTTAAATACCGGCGTATAGAATGGCCCTTGTCTACTGTGCCATCCAAAGTCATCGGTTACGGCCGACAGCGCAGGTACTGCGTACTGAAGCTCCGTCCTTTTTCTGCAGAATCTTTTGCAGGGCGTTACGCTAAGCGAAACATAAATATATATATATATATATATATATATATATATATATATAATCATCAGCCTGATCAGGCCTCCCTCATATTTCTCCACTTGACCCCTGCGAACTTCTTAATCTCATCCGCCCACCTAACTTTCTGCCGCCCCCTGCTACGCTTTCCTTCCCTTGGAATTCAGTTTGTTGCCCTCAGCGACCATCGGTTATCCGCTCTTCGCACTACATGTCCTGCCCATGTCCATTTCTTCTTCTTAATTTCTACAACAATGCCGGTAACTTGAGTTATTTCTCTGACCCATTCTGCACGCTTTCTATCTCTTAATGTTACCCCTACCATTTTTCGTTCCATAGCCCTCTGGGTTGTCCTCAACTTAAGTAGAACTCTCTTGGTTAGCCTCCACGTTTCAGCCCCATAGGTGAGTACAGGCAAGACGCAACTGTTGTATACTTTCCTCTTGAGCGATACCGGTAAGCTGCTAGTCATAATCTGCGAGTGCTTACCAAATGCGCTCCATCCCAATCGTATTCTTCTTGTTATTTCCTTTTCGTGGTCCGGATCTGCGGTTACTACCTGTCCTAAGTAGACATATTCGCCTACTACTTCCAGTATTTCGCTACCTAATGTAAACTGCTGTTCCTTCCCGAGACTGTTGAACATTACCTTAGTCTTCTGCATATTGATTTTCAAGCCTACCTTTCCACTTTTCCTGTCTAGGTCATCAATCATTATTTGCAGCGCATACTCCGAGTTGCTTAGCAACACAATGTCATCAGCAAATCGCAGATTACTGAGGTATTTTCCATCTACCCTTCTCCCTAACTGCTCCCATTCCAAGTCTCTGAATACTTCCTCTAAACAAGCTGTGAATGGTACTGGGGAGATTGTGTCTCCTTGCCTAACACCTTTCTTTATGGGAATTTTCTTTATGCAGAACAATGGTTGCTGTGCAGCCACTATATATATCTTCCAGCACTTTCACGTACGGCTCGTCTACCCCCTGATTTCGCAATGCCTGCATCACCGCCGAGGTTTCAACTGAGTCAAATGCTTTTTTGTAATCAATGAATGCTATGTATAAGGGCTGGTTATATTCCGAGCATTTTTATATCTCCTGATTGATGGTATGGATATGATCGATAGTAGAGTACCGTTTCCGAAACCCTGCTTGATCCTTTGCTTGATTGCAGTCTAAGGTTGTCCTGATTCTATTAGCGATTACCTCAGTAAATACCTTTTACGTAACAGACAGCAAGCTGATTGGTCTGTAATTTTTAAGGTCCTTAGAGTCCCCTTTCTTGTGAGTGAGGATAATGTTTGCATTCTTCCATGGTTCCGGTACCGTCGATGACACCGATGATATGATATGATATATATATATATATATATATATCATATCATCGGTGTCATCGACGGTAGATATATATATATATATATATATATATATATATAGTATAGCGAAGGGTACGCTTCATTTAAAGAAACATTTTATTAGACTCGACGTTTCGATCGGAGACCGATCTTTCTCAAGAGTGAATCTTCTTGGATAGTGTTGCGGCTTTTTAAGCATTTGGACATAGACCACACCTGGGTAGGAAAACAAAACGTGGGAGACAGAGGAAAGAGACAGATACAGTAGGGAAGGATGATGTCCAGGTGTGCCATCGCAGGTGCATCGCAGGTGTAGGACAGGCCTGTCGAACTGCGCTGACACAGGTGCCTGGATGCATAGTCTCTGCTGCGAAAGAATGCGGGCTATTTTCACTCTTCCTGGCCACGACGGCCGAAGAGTGGGAGTAGGGAAAAAAAAAATAATAATAATAAAAGGGGGGGGGGATGGAGGTGGATAAGGAAAGGTGTAAACCTACGATATATATATACATATATATATCGCAGGTTTACACTTAAAAAAAAAAAAAAAGTGTTGGAAGCAAGCGAAAGAAAACAGAAAGGGGGGAGGGCGGTAGGAGGTAAGTGGCTCTGACAAGACCAGAACACACCCACTCTTTGGTATTCAAAAAAGGTGATGACCTCAGACGACTTGGCCAGGTGTGCACATTTCCTGTGTTCGTGACATCGGAAGAGAGGACAGGACCCCGTGGTTTTCGTTTAAGCCCTGTTGTAGAGTATTAAATTTAAAAATGAAATATGATTCTCGTTGTTCGCGCTCACGAGTGTTTTTGAAGCCACTCTGTAATATTGTGACTTTAAGATTATCGAACTCATGTCCCTCCTTGCGAAGGTGCTTCGAAAGGGGGAGGTTGGGAAGGGTTTGAGCGTGCGAGCGGTGGTTATTAAATCTCAATCGGAAGGAATTATCTGTTTGGCCAATGTACTGCATACCACAGTCACCACACTCGAGCATGTAAACAACATTGCTAGAATCGCAATTTAAATCTTCTCGTATAAAATGTTTGAAATTTGAGTGGGTGCTTTTAGCTAGTGCTGTGGATTGCATGTGTTTACAGATTTGACATCGGCTTTTCCCGCATGACGTGCAACCCAAAGGTCTCGGTTTATTGACAGTTGAGTGGACAACGTGGTTTTGTAAATTCTTTGGTCTTCTGTATGTTACCTGAGGAGCAGTCGAGAATATTTTGGAAAGTCGTTGACTTTGTTCTATGATATTGAAATGTTTTTTAAGGATTTTGTTAATATTTGGGATATTGTCTGCGAAGGTTAGAATGAGATTACAGTGTTGTGGTGTTGGTTGTGATTCCGCAAGGGTGTGATGACGATTACTTATTTCAGCCTTTTTTATGGCATCTTCGATGATAGAGGGCGGGTAGTGTTGTTTCTCTAGTGTTACTCGCATGCGATTAGCATTTTCTTGAAAATCTATGGATTTTGAGCAAATACGTTTGAATCTGATAGCTTGCGAGTATGGGATTGAAGTCTTGCAGTGGCGTGGATGGCAGCTTTTGAAGTGAAGGTATTGTTGTCTGTCTGTGGGTTTTTTGTAAACGCTAGTGATTAATGCGCCCCCTTCAACTCGAACCAGAACATCTAAGAAGTTGATTTTACTAGTTGAGTAGGTGTGTGTGAAAGAGATGCTAGGGTGTATGTTGTTGAATGAGGCGATAAACTTTACGAGTTCGTCCTCTGTTTCGGTCCAAATCATGAATATGTCATCCAGAAAGCGTTTGTAAAAAATTGGTTTGATTGCACATGAGGACAGAAAGTCGGACTCAATTTTGCTCATAAATATGTTTGCGTAATTTGGAGCCATTTTGGTGCCCATAGCTGTACCACTAGTTTGAAGATAGTATGAGTTGTTGAATTCAAAAGTGTTAAGTTTAAGGACCAGATTGGCTAGTGTCTCGATGGTACTTGGACTAGGCGAGTCTAAAATTTTATATTTCTCGTATGCTCCGATCATGGCCTGGATTCCGTCGTCATGTGGGATGTTAGTGTAAAGTGACACCACGTCAAGGGTGACTAGAAAAGCGCCATGAGGGAAGGTAATATTGGATAATTCTCTCAGGAAATGATTGGTGTCGCGTATGTAAGATGGATGTTTCGGAGGTATGTGTTTGATTAGGGAATCGATATAATCTGAAATTGGCTCTGTGAGTGTGCCGATACCGGAAACAATAGGTCGCCCTGGATAATTCTCTTTGTGTATTTTCGGGAGCATATAGAAGCGCCCCGCTGAGGCATTTTTTGGCGTCAGTGCCTTACTTACACGTAGGGGTAATTCACCTTCATCGGTTAGTTTAGTCAGAGTTTTTCCTATGATGCTCCGGTGTTCAGCGGTGGGGTTCGATGAGAGTTTCTTATAGAATTTTGGGTTATTGAGTTGACGGTTGCCCTCCTGAATGTAATCTTCTTTGTCTAAAATGACTATACCTCCACCTTTGTCGGCGGGTTTAATAACAATGTCAGTTCGTTTGCCGAGTGAGCCTAATGCATTACGTTCTTTCCTTGTGAGGTTAGGTGGGCCAGATCTGCGTGTCCCAAAGGCCTGAAGAATATCCCCTTGTACTGCTTTTATATACATGTCAAGATATTTTTCCCTACCAGGTTTGGGCGTCCACGGTTCCTGAGGTCGGGGGAAGTGCGGATTACTCGAGTTTGGTTTATCGAAAAAGTATTCACGTAGTCTAAGATTTCGAGAAAAGTTATCCAGATCTTTGAATAATTGAAATTCATTATACTTTCTATTACTTGGACAGAATTTTAGGCCGCGTGACAAAAGGGACTTTTCATCGGAGGTGAGTTGAGAGTTTGAGAGGTTAATCATAATTTCTGGAAGGTGTGGTTCCTCGGGTGTTTGGTCTAATGTGGTTAGGTGTTCGGTTACGGTTTTGAGGTTCTCGTTGGATGGGTGTATGTGGCTACCTAGTTGTATTTCTTTTGTAGGGTCTATGTTTGCATCAACAATTATGTTATCCCGGGAGAGCTTTTTAAGTTTCTTTGTCCAAATTTGCTCAATTTTGCAAGACTGGAAGACCTCAAGCTCGGTTGCCTGTGATGTTGAAAGCAACATGTTGTGATGCGCCCGCCTCTCCTCGACGTTTAATGATGCCAACGTTTGTTCGAAGTGCTCAATTGTTATTTTCAAAAGTTTAAAAGATGCCCCGAGTAGTTCTTTGGTCCATGCTAGTCGATGGGATTCCGGAAGGTTATTCATCGATGGGGTTAGAGATAGAGTAAGTCCTCTCGGTACAATTTCCGATTTCAGATATATTCGAAGGGATTTTACGTGGAGCTCGTGCCTGATTCTTTTGTCTATTATTTTTCTTAACTTTAAAAAATTTCGAGAGTGTATGTCATCGCCAGAAGGAGAATTGGTGGGCGCGTGAGCCTGGTCGGCCTGTCAGTATTGCTTCAGCCGTTGGGCTGAGCCACAGCGTCGTCTGAGGTCATACCTTTGTTTTGGCGTGGTGGCTTCATCCCCGAAGCACTGCATGGTGACTGATGATTGCTGGGATCCAAGTGCCGGCTCCATTGGTGCCGACATTGGAGCCATCCGTGGTCCCGGGGTTTTCGGCGTGGCAGCCGGCGACGTGTCGCCCTTCCCCATGGGCGTCGGCAGTAGGGACGGGCAGTTCGATGTAGAGCTTGGGAGCCGGAGTGTGGTGTCTCGTGCTGCAACACTTTGTTTCGGTGCAGCGGCGCTCTCTGGACGGTCGTTTTCATTGGAAGGAGGCTGTTGGTGTCCCGTTGGGTCTCTTGGAGTGGGCGTGTTCGCCCACTCCAAGAGACCCAACGCCCCTTCGCCAAGCTCTGCTGCCAACTCCAAGATCACCACATTTCACCGCGCCTCCAGCCGCCGCCAAACCATCCAGAACAACAGGAAATCCCACACCGAATAACCCCACCTGCCCATCATCAAACCGCCCGTCCCTACTACCGACGCCTGCTGTGCAAGGCGGTACATCCCCGGTCTCCACTTCGACGAGGCCCCGATCCCGGATGGATCCACTCTCAGCTGCAACACTTGGATCCCAGCAAGCTTCATCCACCATGCAGGACATCGGAAATGACGTCAACACGCCGACCAGGCTCACGCGCCCACCAATTCTCCTTCTGGCGATGACATACACTCTCGAAATTTTTTAAAGTTAAGAAAAATAATAGACAAAAGAATCAGGCACGAGCTCCACGTAAAATCCCTTCGAATATATCTGAAATCGGAAATTGTACCGAGAGGACTTACTCTATCTCTAACCCCATCGATGAATAACCTTCCGGAATCCCATCGACTAGCATGGACCAAAGAACTACTCGGGGCATCTTTTAAACTTTTGAAATTAACAATTGAGCACTTCGAACAAACGTTGGCATCATTAAACGTCGAGGAGAGGCGGGCGCATCACAACATGTTGCTTTCAACATCACAGGCAACCGAGCTTGAGGTCTTCCAGTCTTGCAAAATTGAGCAAATTTGGACAAAGAAACTTAAAAAGTTCTCCCGGGATAACATAATTGTTGATGCAAACATAGACCCTACAAAAGAAATACAACTAGGTAGCCACATACACCCATCCAACGAGAACCTCAAAACCGTAACCGAACACCTAACCACATTAGACCAAACACCCGAGGAACCACACCTTCCAGAAATTATGATTAACCTCTCAAACTCTCAACTCACCTCCGATGAAAAGTCCCTTTTGTCACGCGGCCTAAAATTTTGTCCAAGTAATAGAAAGTATAATGAATTTCAATTATTCAAAGATCTGGATAACTTTTCTCGAAATCTTAGACTACGTGAATACTTTTTCGATAAACCAAACTCGAGTAATCCGCACTTCCCCCGACCTCAGGAACCGTGGACGCCCAAACCTGGTAGGGAAAAATATCTTGACATGTATATAAAAGCAGTACAAGGGGATATTCTTCAGGCCTTTGGGACACGCAGATCTGGCCCACCTAACCTTACAAGGAAAGAACGTAATGCATTAGGCTCACTCGGCAAACGAACTGACATTGTTATTAAACCCGCCGACAAAGGTGGAGGTATAGTCATTTTAGACAAAGAAGATTACATTCAGGAGGGCAACCGTCAACTCAATAACCCAAAATTCTATAAGAAACTCTCATCGAACCCCACCGCTGAACACCGGAGCATCATAGGAAAAACTCTGACTAAACTAACCGATGAAGGTGAATTACCCCTACGTGTAAGTAAGGCACTGACGCCAAAAAATGCCTCAGCGGGGCGCTTCTATATGCTCCCGAAAATACACAAAGAGAATTATCCAGGGCGACCTATTGTTTCCGGTATCGGCACACTCACAGAGCCAATTTCAGATTATATCGATTCCCTAATCAAACACATACCTCCGAAACATCCATCTTACATACGCGACACCAATCATTTCCTGAGAGAATTATCCAATATTACCTTCCCTCATGGCGCTTTTCTAGTCACCCTTGACGTGGTGTCACTTTACACTAACATCCCACATGACGACGGAATCCAGGCCATGATCGGAGCATACGAGAAATATAAAATTTTAGACTCGCCTAGTCCAAGTACCATCGAGACACTAGCCAATCTGGTCCTTAAACTTAACACTTTTGAATTCAACAACTCATACTATCTTCAAACTAGTGGTACAGCTATGGGCACCAAAATGGCTCCAAATTACGCAAACATATTTATGAGCAAAATTGAGTCCGACTTTCTGTCCTCATGTGCAATCAAACCAATTTTTTACAAACGCTTTCTGGATGACATATTCATGATTTGGACCGAAACAGAGGACGAACTCGTAAAGTTTATCGCCTCATTCAACAACATACACCCTAGCATCTCTTTCACACACACCTACTCAACTAGTAAAATCAACTTCTTAGATGTTCTGGTTCGAGTTGAAGGGGGCGCATTAATCACTAGCGTTTACAAAAAACCCACAGACAGACAACAATACCTTCACTTCAAAAGCTGCCATCCACGCCACTGCAAGACTTCAATCCCATACTCGCAAGCTATCAGATTCAAACGTATTTGCTCAAAATCCATAGATTTTCAAGAAAATGCTAATCGCATGCGAGTAACACTAGAGAAACAACACTACCCGCCCTCTATCATCGAAGATGCCATAAAAAAGGCTGAAATAAGTAATCGTCATCACACCCTTGCGGAATCACAACCAACACCACAACACTGTAATCTCATTCTAACCTTCGCAGACAATATCCCAAATATTAACAAAATCCTTAAAAAACATTTCAATATCATAGAACAAAGTCAACGACTTTCCAAAATATTCTCGACTGCTCCTCAGGTAACATACAGAAGACCAAAGAATTTACAAAACCACGTTGTCCACTCAACTGTCAATAAACCGAGACCTTTGGGTTGCACGTCATGCGGGAAAAGCCGATGTCAAATCTGTAAACACATGCAATCCACAGCACTAGCTAAAAGCACCCACTCAAATTTCAAACATTTTATACGAGAAGATTTAAATTGCGATTCTAGCAATGTTGTTTACATGCTCGAGTGTGGTGACTGTGGTATGCAGTACATTGGCCAAACAGATAATTCCTTCCGATTGAGATTTAATAACCACCGCTCGCACGCTCAAACCCTTCCCAACCTCCCCCTTTCGAAGCACCTTCGCAAGGAGGGACATGAGTTCGATAATCTTAAAGTCACAATATTACAGAGTGGCTTCAAAAACACTCGTGAGCGCGAACAACGAGAATCATATTTCATTTTTAAATTTAATACTCTACAACAGGGCTTAAACGAAAACCACGGGGTCCTGTCCTCTCTTCCGATGTCACGAACACAGGAAATGTGCACACCTGGCCAAGTCGTCTGAGGTCATCACCTTTTTTGAATACCAAAGAGTGGGTGTGTTCTGGTCTTGTCAGAGCCACTTACCTCCTACCGCCCTCCCCCCTTTCTGTTTTCTTTCGCTTGCTTCCGACACTTTTTTTTTTTTTTTTTAAGTGTAAACCTGCGATATATATATGTATATATATATCGTAGGTTTACACCTTTCCTTATCCACCTCCATCCCCCCCCCCCTTTTATTATTATTATTATTTTTTTTTCCCTACTCCCACTCTTCGGCCGTCGTGGCCAGGAAGAGTGAAAATAGCCCGCATTCTTTCGCAGCAGAGACTATGCATCCAGGCACCTGTGTCAGCGCAGTTCGACAGGCCTGTCCTACACCTGCGATGCACCTGCGATGGCACACCTGGACATCATCCTTCCCTACTGTATCTGTCTCTTTCCTCTGTCTCCCACGTTTTGTTTTCCTACCCAGGTGTGGTCTATGTCCAAATGCTTAAAAAGCCGCAACACTATCCAAGAAGATTCACTCTTGAGAAAGATCGGTCTCCGATCGAAACGTCGAGTCTAATAAAATGTTTCTTTAAATGAAGCGTACCCTTCGCTATACTATTTTTTAAGCGGCCAAGTACGTTAAATATATATATATATATATATATATATATATATATATATATATATATATATATATATATATATATGCAGCCTTAGCTGTGTCATGCAAGTGCACAAGTTCGCAACGCTTGAAGCATTGGATGCTGCGAGCAGGCCGAGCTTAGTTTTACCGCAGCGGTGGAGCGCGCTAGCGGTGCGAACGATGGCGCCATGCGTAACCCCATAGTCGTAGCTAGATTTAATTTGTTTCGCTTCGAAGCCGCAACGGTCGGCGCTTTGGAGCTTATCAACGCTATTGCAAATCGTTTACTCATGAAACTACCTTTTTGTGACTCGGTATTGACAACAAGAAGTTATTAAACAACCCTTTGTCAGTCGAGGCTGCCTGCCCCAGTAGGCTCCTCCCCCAGTAGGCTCCAGCGGTGCCTTCTCCATGGCTTCTCGAGCAGACGATAGGTGTTTCTGCGTTAGACAATTAGGTGATTTGGGCAGTAACGGGTATGCAAGCGCATAACTGCTAATTGATAGTCATTCAAATGAACAAAAAAGGCTATCTGTATTTTGCACATTTTTGTTGTTGACAGCTAGAGGCCGATGAATTTCATCTGGTCCTATAGAACCGCAATCAGAATCGGCGGTAAGCGCAGCATAAGACAGTATTGTATGGGCGTACATGGTAAATATGCGTACGTATCCCTCACTACGTTGTGTATGCTGCAAACGCCGCCAGCACGGCACTTTTTGTTGGCCGCGCCGCAGCGTCCAAGGTATATGTACAATGGTAGCGAAGGTTCCATAGGCTCCCATTGGTCCAAAAAATGGCGGCTCATGGGCACCGCCATATTGGGGGGCAACTACGTATGAGTGACGTTGAATGACGTCACGCATACGTATGTTTTTAGCGCGAATTTTGAAGTGGTCTTTTTAAAGAACCCGCCTTTTCAAGCCGGTATCTCATGAAGGTTGCCTTTCAGTGCGCACCAACCTTTTCCAGTCAAATGTGCTCGAGTTCCTGCTAGTTATGGCCTTGGTAATGTGCAATTCGGAACCCAATGAAAGTTACTGGCAAAGAAGGCAGCATAGAAAGGCAGCAACACTTTCAGACGCTGGCTTATCTTGGCTGGCTAAGAATGCAATCATGCATGATTCGTAGGGGAAACCTTTGTGGAAATACTGGTGCTACTACTTTTGAGTACAAGGTATGATGCACAAAGCACAGGCTCAAGTGCACAGTTTGCAATACAGTGTACGGCAAGTATGGTTTTCATATTCATGCTTTATTACAGCAACCAAACAAATACAGTGATAAAACACACCAACAAAAAATACACGTCACAGGCAGCTCAAGCAGTAGTTTCTTTAAGCTGGCTATTCATCTTAATGGTCACAGTGCGGATAGAAAAAAGCCCTGCAGTTCCACGAACGTTGCCAGGTAGGAAATTGAAAAGCATAGAAGACAGTGCTGCTTCAATTGAGGCAAACATGACATGACATAAGTAGGCGCATCAACACGGGTCGCAGCTTTTTTGACGACAGATACGCAGACGGTTCGAAGTACTTGAAAAAAAAAACCCCGCAAGTCTCGCAGCTGCCATGGTGTCTTCTTCTCCAGGCTGACGTTGTGGTAGCACCCACGCTCACGCTCGGCACCTGGACGTGATGCAACGTGCACGTTATTCACAATTGCGCCGTAAGGAATACTGCATACTCCAAACGCCAATGCGTCATTATTCCTGTCAATGCTAACTGCAGTACATTATATTTCCATTATATCTGAACTATGGTAGTAAATGCTCGCCCCAAGCTCTCAGCACCTAAGAGTGCGGTTACGTACGCTCGTCCTCATGGCATGCGGGTAGCTATACTTTTCTATGGTTAAGATTGACTAGAATGAAGTGCGTTTAAAGTTACCCTAACGGTCATGCATATGCAGGATAGCAATAAGAAGACAGGCAGGAACTCCTGAGTGAATTCAGTTAAAGCACCCTCAAGGCGCGCATATACACGTGGCTGAATTTTGATACTACCAGTTGCGAGGGTCAAATTGGCTTCGCGGTGTTGGAAAACTATACAGCGTTGTGCTCAGACTTGTCAGGCAGCACAATTGGTTTTAAATTGGCCTTCCGGTCAGTGGCATGCGCGTGGTTGCTCCTGAGATCCCGGTATCAAGTTAACGCTGGTGATAGCCGGCTGCATGAAACTCACCATAAATCAGACAAATGGTGGGCCTGGGGGGCCTCCTTCGCACAGCTCAGCACTTAAAGTGTGTGCCCTGTAGTGTATTACATAAATATCACCGAAAAAAATGAAGCCACGTGCGCACGAACTGGTTACAGAAACAGAAGCCCAAACAAACAGAAACAGCCCAACGAAAGCATTCGGAGCATACCTAGAGCAGACGCCTTGTAGCAGACGACACTGACAACAGCTCACCTGTGAAAGTCCAGCGGGAAGCGGTGTAGCTTGACACCGACGCCACTGTCCATGCTGTCGCAATGTGCCACGGCGCATCGTTTCTTCACACGCCGCAAGCTCATCTTGAAATAAAGCGCTAAGCGCTTCAAAAGAACAGCGCGAAGCGTGCAAAGACGGAAAAAGACTTCGCACTGGCCGCACGTCGAAGGAAACGACAAAAACCGAGAAAACTGCCGCAGCGGTGCGGCGGGGTGCAAATTTTACAAAACGGTGCCAGAGACGCGACGCGCAAGGACGACGAAAACTTCGCAAAAGGGGCATTTCGAGACTGGCGATAAGAAACCGCTTCGTGAGCTCCCGCGGCCACTGTGGCTGGGTGCCGAAACAAGGCCTGCAAAGTCAAGCTGCAAATGCACCGCACACTCATCAACAGGGGGCGTAACAAGAACGTTGCAAAAAATTAAAAATGGGGAGTAATATTTTGCTAAAATAGTTTACCTATTTTATAAAACGTGGCATTAAAATGTGTATTTCTTTATGTTGTTTTATAGCGTTTTTATTTGTGCTTTTGAATTTCATTATCTAAGTGTTTTGGCCCCCCCAAAGTGGCTGTGCTGCTGTCGCGCTGGACCGTTTTTGGGCCCAGCCTTCGCTACCATTGTACATATACCTTGCAGCGTCCGCCACATTGATGATGATGATAGTGTTACATTTCAATGGGCCCGGTGATGCCATCTAGCTGCAATAAGTCAAAGCATATACACACTGGTTTGACAGAAACTCAATCTGTAAATATTGATGAAAACATCAGTTGCATTGTCAGCGTCTTTTATAGCAAGCATATAAAGTATACAAAGCGGATGAAACGAAATCGCCGACACGTAACTTGAAAATGCATGTCGTTGCTATGACGACAACATACGCAACTTACAAATATGCCCATCAGCTTGAAGTTTGCGACATTATCTCGAAAACCAGCGGTATTGGCAGCTTATACCTTGTCCTGTGGGTGAGAGTGTGGTTAATATAAA
The DNA here is from genome assembly GCF_055883805.1 of Amblyomma maculatum. NCBI lineage: Eukaryota > Metazoa > Arthropoda > Arachnida > Ixodida > Ixodidae > Amblyomma > Amblyomma maculatum. Next base: position 105,933 of record NW_028146804.1, read on the forward strand.
AGAACGCCAACATTAAAACGAGCTATCTCGTCGGAAAAGCGGCGAGGTGTACTCTTTCCGAAGCCGCCGGCCAGCGCACCGTGCGCACATTTTTTTTAAGATTCCATGGAATCCATAGAAAGGAAAGTTTAGCAGGGGCGGAAAAAATTAGGTGGAGGAGTGATGTTAAAAAGTTCGAAGGTGTCAAATGGTTGCAGCTTGCACAGGACCGAGTTACTAGACGAAAATGTTTGACGAGAGTAGCTATTCGAGGCTTTACTCGTTCCGATAGGTATGAACTGTAACCGGCAAGTCTCGTGTTCTTGTCGCATTCCTGGAGAACTATTAGTTCGGGGCGATCACTCGCGGCGAGGAACTGCTGGAGGACCGGACGCTTACGCGCTAACCCACGACAGTTCCACTGCCAGATGGTGGTGTTACCCGAGCTGCTCGCCATGATTAGGCTGGGATAATTCTGGGGTTTGAACGGGTGTCGGCGCAGGGGCCGCGGGTACCACGGCAGCGAGGAGTTTGCCATGTGCTTCTATAGCTTTGCTCAGCATCTCAAATTGTTGCGTGACTTGTGAGCCGATTGTGTGGAGTGAGCGTTCGATGTGTGCTTCTAAAGCCTTGATGCGAGTTTGACTTAGGTTGCAGCTTTCCTCAACTTTGGCAAAACGCGCCTGCCAAGCCTCCGCGGGTGAGTCGGTGTCGGACGTTGCTTTGCGTTTTTGTGCTGATCGGTTGTGAGGAGCGATATCCATAGGTACTGATTCACCTGATCCCTGCGGATGCGGGGGAGACGGCGTGAGTGTGGCCGTCGGCTTTTCGAGAGTCTCTACTCTGAGTATAAGTTGTTGGATGACTGCTGTCAGTTCCATAATCGCTTTGTGTGTGTCTAGAGTAGTGGGAGTCCGTTCCTGCGTACTCACCGGTTCTTGACGTTCTCGTAGATCTGGTAGAGATGGTGGTAGCCCAGGTGGCTGCTGCAAAGGATGAGGAAAGTTCCCTGTCTGCTGGACGACTGCAGGTGGCCCGGGATCTCACTGTCCTCCAGCACAATTTAGATCCAACTTTCCCCGAATACGTCTTCTTAGAAATATTACCTCGACCTTCGCGTAAACGTTGCACTAGTCTGTTTATAATTAATGTCTACAGCCCTCCCCGAGCTCATAAAAATATTTTCGGTCCGCTTTTCCTCAAAGCCCAGCAGCTGGCGCAGGGGCAACCCCTCCTCATTCTCGGTGACTTTAATGCGCATCACCGCGCTTGGGGCTACCACTATGACTCTGCTAAAGGTCGACGCCTTTGGAATGACTGGCATACGCACCAGCTGACCCTTATCACGGACGTGTCCTACCCCACTAGACACGGTACGAGCCTACAGCGTGATACAACGCCGGATCTTGCCTTTACGACCTCCGGAGTTGAAGCGACTTGGTGTCACACTCACGAAAACTTTGGTAGTGATCACTTCGTACTCGAAATCGTAATACACGAGCCCACCAGGCAATGTACGCGGCCGGCTCAGGTGATTGACTGGGACTCCTTCCGGACGCACAGGAAACAGCAGGACAAACCTCCCGCTATTACTGATATCAAGGCGTGGACAACCGAAATTGTCAAACAAGTGGCCGACGCCACTCAAACCGTCGAGTTAGAGGACAGTATCCCACACTGCGACCGCTACTACGCCCATCTGTGGGAGCGCAAGAAGTCGCTCGAAGCTCTACTTGCCACCCGGAAATGGGACCGCAATGTCCGGCGTAGACTGGCGCGCGCACATACGAATCTCGAGAACTATGCAATAGAACTCACTCGACAGAGCTGGCACAACATATGTGACCAGATGACGAGACTCCAAACGCTCGTAAGACGTGGAACCTCCTTCGACATTTACTCGACCCAGCAGGAGGCAAGCTCCAGACACGCCAACAGCTCGAGTGAATCTTCCTTCAGTATCCTGGCACGTCTGACGAGCTCAAACAAGAGCTTATAAATACTTACATCCGCCCTGAACCAACAACCAACCTCCCCTTCTATCAGGGCGCGGACAATCTCTGTCTAGACGCTCTAATCACTTTTGCGGAGGTCCGAGCAGAACTCAATCGCCTCAAGACGACTTCGGCGGCCGGCCCTGACCACATTTCAAATAAAATGCTTGGGAACCTAGACGACGGACCCATTCATGCTCTTACCGACTATTTTCAAGAATGTTGGGCCAGCGGTACCACCCCTCAAGAGTGGAAATGCGCCAATCTAGTCCTCATCCCCAAGCCGGGCAAACCACCAACCTTGGCCAACCTCTGTCCCACCTCTCTCACGTCCTGCGTTGGGAAGCAGATGGAACACGTTATCCAGACCAGACTCTCACGATACCTTGAAGACGACCATCTTCTACCAGACACAATGTTCGGCTTCCGCCCTCATTTAGCGGCCCCGAACATTATGCTTCTTCTCCATCATCAGGTTGTCATGAGACGTACACTAAACACGAAAGTCATCGTCGGCCTCGATGTTGCCAAGGCAATCGACAACGTCCTCCATGAAGCGATTCTTTAACAACTTCAAGCTCTCGGTGTTGGACATCGCATGTATGCGTACATCCGAAACTTTCTCACCGACCGCACAGTGCAACGTAAAGCCGGCACTGGAGATCCTTCCATCATCTTTCCGGGAAACCGTGGCACGCCGCAAGGCGCCGTACTTTCGCCGATGCTTTTTAACGTCGCACTGATAGGCCTGCCGAAGCTACTGGCCGACATCCCCCACCTGCATCACAACATTTATGCTGACGACCTCACACTTTGGATCACGTGCGGCAGTGATGGCCAGATTGAAGAGACTTTACAGACCGCGATCGAGCAAATTGGAGATTATCTAAGTACAGTTGGCCTCACTTGCTCGGCGACAAAGTCCGAGCATATCATCATCCCTTCCCCGGGACGACACCCTCCAAATATACTTCCTGATATCAACCTCCAGGTGCAAGGAAACCCGATTCCTCGAACAGACAACATCAGGATCTTGGGCTTGCATCTACAGGCCAACGGCAGCACCAACATCACGATCCAACGCATCCTCCAGTCGGTTGTACAGATCGGACGCCTCCTTAAGCGAATCTCCAACAAGCATCATGGCATGCGAGAGTCCAACCTCCTGCGCCTCGTTCAAGCTTTCATCTGCTCCCGCATCACCTACTCTGGACCCTACTTACGTCTCACTCGTGCCGAAAGCGAACGGCTAGAGGCGTCACTTCGAAAATCATACAAGACGGCTCTAGGTCTTCCCATGTCCACAGCTACCCATAAGCTCATGGCTCTCGGAATCTCCAATACCGTGAGCGAACTGATCGAGGCAACCCTCACCGCCCAGTATGAGCGGCTCTCACTCACACAAGCTGGCCGAGCGGTACTGCAGCAAGTTGGGATCTCCCCGCCGAGATCGGCCCCAAGCTACGCTGAACTTACACCGGAATATCGCCTAAATCTCCGCATTCCTCCCATTCCCAGACGGATGCACCCGGAACACCACGCCGAGAGACGGGCCGATCGGGCTCGTCAATTCGAGAAACGCTTCAGTGGACGTCCGGACATCACGTATACGGACGCCTCTTACCACCCATCGAGGCCAGCGATGGTGGCGGTAGCTCTCGCCCCTCACCGCAGCTGGTACACAGCCTGCAGCATTCGCAATGCAGAAACAGTCACCGCAGCTGAGGAGGTTGCCATTGCGCTAGCGCTAGCCGACCCTAATACCAAAGTCGTCATCAGTGACTCTGAACAGTCTATACGCAATTACGATGCTGGCCGTATCTCTTGCCAGCCGTTACACATTCTACGTTCTACAGCACCCTCTTCCACATCTCGCTTACTTCTTTGGGCTCCAGCCCACGAGTCGCTCAGCGGAAACGCCCAGGCGAACACTCTCGCTCGAGTTCTCAGCTGCCGAGCCGAGAGTATGATCAGCCACCCTGCTTCCGCTGACACTAATATATCACGCGCTTCTCTACTCACCACTTACACGGACATATTAAAGCACTACCGACTCCAAAGGTGCACATATCCTCCCGCACACCGCGATCTAACAAGACGCGAGGCCGTCCAATGGCGCAAATTACAAACTGGCAGCTTCCCACTCCCCCTCTTATACAGCAGGATCTCCGGATCAGATAGCTCCCATGTGTAAACACTGCTCAACTCCGGCCACACTCATACACATGGTGTGGACTAGTACACATTACAACACCGACAACACAGGCACCCCAGAGACGTGGGAGTCTCTCCTGTGTACTTCCGAGCCAGCAGACCAACGCTGGCTTATCCAGCGCGCGCTGGAGGCCGCGGCATCCCAAAGGATCCCTGCCGACCTCCTCTAAGTCAGCGCAACCGGCCCTTTGACTGGTCCCCTGTTTTTAGGCGCAATAAAAGAGTTCACCACCACCACTAGACACAAACGTGAGCGGCCTTCGCCATGCTGTGGGTAGAGTCCGGCTGATGATGATGATGATGATGACGATGATGACGCAAGAAGTCATGCCGTAGCCATACTATCTCAACAGTGAGGCGACCACCTTGTCTCTTCCTGTGAACCCAAGCGGGGCTGGACTTTCTCAGAAAAGCGTCTCGCCCAGTTCCCGCTCCCGCGGCTGTCTCCTCCGCCCGTCGGCTGATGCCGCCTTCGAGCCAGAGGATGCTTTCTGGGACGCCGGCATCATTTTCCTAAAGCTTCCAGGACCACGAAAATACCACGTCCACCCAGGTGGGACCTTTTTGGGCATTTTATGCCCGATTTTTGATTCTGCCTGGTGGGAGCTCCACTAAACCTTACAAGAGCTAGCGCCAGCATCGCCCTGGACGGGGACTCCCTGCGGCCGCCGGCCAACATGTCGGCCGGCGTTCTTCGGCGCTACGATCCGTCTACCTTGTCGTGGACTGAAACTTCCCTGTTGCTGCTCAAGTCGCTGCGGAATCGTCGGACGCTATCTCTGACGAGAGCCTTTTCACGTTGGTCGCGCTGCGCAAGCGTGGCCAACGCACAAAGACAGCTGCCGCCGCCGCCAGCACAGACGCGGCGTCTCGAAATTCTCCTGCTGCCGATGTCGCCGCACGGGCTCCACTGCCCCAGAAGCCATCGTGGTGTTCCAGCAAGATGCCTCGCTTCACGAAGGAAGACGACATTGTGGTGGTGAAGCCGTGGGCCCACATTGACCTACGTCAAGTTTTAAAGCCCAGTGACCTAGGCCTAGCCCTTACCTCCTATGTTGGCGCCGAGGCGGTCAAGGCCCTCACCATCTGGCCCCTCTGGTACCAGAAAAATTCTGTCTGCGCCACCCAAGACGTCGCCACGGCCAACAAGCCGACCCAGGAATCCATCCTGAGCTCAAGTGAGGGCCCACGTCCTCTCGTTGGCCACGCAAAACTCAACGGGGAGATGTGTCGGGGTGTTATCACCGTCCACGAGCGGGAAACCCCGGCTACTCTTCGCAACCAACTCATCTGGAGCGACGGAGAATGAATGAATGAAAAACTTTATTTACACAAAGGGAATTCTCCCGGCATTGGTGGGGCCCTCAGTCCAGGGCCCCAGTGGCCTTTGCCGTCTTGCGCGCTCTGTCAATCAGCTTGAGCTGGTCGTCAGGCGTCGAGCAAGACAGCGCAGCCTCCCACGGCTCCGGTGTTGGTGTGGTGTTTATTGGTGCTACCTGTGTTTTTTGATAGGCCCATGTAACATGGTAGAGTGTAGGGGGTTCTCCGCATAGTGGGCATTTATTTTCACATGTAGTGGGGTGGATTTTACTGAGTAGACTCAGATTGGGGTATGTGTTAGTCTGTAGCTGTCTCCAGGCAACCGACTGCTCTCTATTGAGGTCTTCGTGGGGAGGTGGGTAGATCCTCCTTAAGGCTCTTTGATGTTCAAGGATGGCTCCATAGCGTCTAGTGACTGCGTCCGGTTCCCCGTCGTTGTGCGCCCCCCGGTTGGCGTATGCTCGGGCATTGGCGTCGGCACGTTGGTTACCTTTGACAGTCTCATGGCCTGGTGTCCACGTTATGAAGCATCTCGAAAAGCTGATTTTTCTTGCCTTGAGTATGCGGATGGCCACAGTGGATATGCGTCCGCTGCTATACCTTCTTGCGAGTCCGTAATTATTTTTGTGGTAGCCTCCTCACCATGGTGGGTGATAGCGAGAGCGATTGCCGCTTCCTCAGCCTCGAGAAAGTTGTTGCTCTTGATCGAGGTGCAGTTGACTTCTTTAAGCTGGTGATCAACCACACTGGCTACCGCTCCGCGTTGTTCTTTGTATGTGGTCGCGTCGACGTACAATATGTTTTTTTTCCCTGCGAGGCTTCTTTCGTGTGCCTCGGATCTTGCCTCTCTTCTGGCCTTGTGTATTTTCGGATGCATGTTTTTCGGAATCGGGTTGACCTTAATGATCTCTCTTATTTATTTCGGTATGCTGCCCGTGCTGTTTATTTCTCTGCAAACATCTCTCATGCCCAGTATATTTAGCGTGTTCCTTCCCGTTTGCGTCTGCATGAGTCTTATTTTCTGCGCGAGAAGGTGGGCCTCGATGTGCTCTTGCACTGTGTTGTTTATGCCCAGTTTATTGAATTTTTCGGTCGAGGTGTTGACCGGTAGTCCAAGAGCGCATTTGTAGGCTTTCCTCAGGATTGCCTCCAGTTGTTCTTTTTCCTGTTCGAGCGGAATTTGGTAGGGGACGCCATATATAATTCGGCTTACAACGAGGGCCTGTACTAGCCTACATGTGTCCTCCTCGGACATGCCTCGTCTTCTGTTGGAGATTCTTGCTATCATTCGCGTAATCTGCGCGGTGGTACTTGCTAGCTGCCTGATTGTTTGATCTAAACTTCTGATGCAGCCCCTTTTTTTGTTTCTGGTGGCTCCCTGGTCCTTGATCTCGAGCGCGACGCCGACCTGGACCTGGATGGCGAAGTAGCCCGGCCGCGTCCGCCCGAGCCGCCATCGCCCTTTGCTGCGCTGTCGGTTTCCTCTTTCGTTCTGGTCCGTGGACTCCTCGGTTTTCTTAGGCGTTGCTTGCATTCCTTTGCCCCTGTGGGATGCGCTTCCTTGCACAGCGCACACCTGGGCTCACACGAATGACCGTCCTCGATGACTGGTTCACCGCAGTTCGAGCACACAACGGCGTCAGGTGTAGGGCATACGTCCGCCCTATGCCCAGGCTTGAAGCATATATAGCAAACTTGGCGCGATGATCGGTAGAGGTAGCAACGCGTCTCACCGCCGTAGTAATAAACGTTGCGGGGAACGATCTTGCCTTCGAATGTTATGACGGCGCTTTGAGATTTTCCAAGCATTCGTGCATAAAGGATTTTCACTCCTTGGGTGCGTACCCTAAGATGGGACAGCAATTCGGTAGGTGTTGTACCGACATCCAGTCCGTGGATCACTCCTTCGCATGAATTGTCCGGCTCGGCAACGTAAGCCGTCACAGCGTAGTCTTTTGCACCGAAGCGTAGTCTCGGAATGTTCTGTACAACGTTGGCAGTCTCCTTGCTTGGCGTGCTGATTATGGCGATGTTAGATCCGTTGTGCAGCCGTATAAGTAGGCTGCCTTCGTTGCAGATGTCTGGGTTTCCACATGCTTTAGTTATAGCCCGGGCCATCTGATGCGTGCTCAGCTGGCTGATGTCGAGCCCATTCTTTATTCTAATAATGATTTTGAAGTCTGCTTTCGGCAGTGGAGGTAGTTTGCCCTTGCGAATAAGATTTTCCTTTTGTTTGGGCTGGCTCGGTGGTGGTTTGCCTGCCGCTTCGGTCCCGGTCTCCGGAACGGCAGTCAGCCTCGATTTGTGGTATTTTGCGACGAACCATCCTCCGTTGTCGAGTGTCGTTGGTAGCGTTCTCTTCGTGTTCTGTCTCTTGAGTCGGTGTCGTGGCTCCGGTCGATGCCGCTGCGTTCTTAGCAGCCATCCTTGGAGGCTCCCGCGTGAGCTTGAGCAGCGTTTCGTCGGGCCGATGGCCCGAAGCTCCTAGGCTTAGCGTGGCGTTCTCCGCTTCGGATATGCGAACGGCCAGAAGGTGTGAAATCTGGGCTTACAGATGAAAATCTGTTATCAGCAGATTCAGCTTGATTAGTGGAAGCCGATGGAGTATCCCACTTTCTGTAACGTTGATGTTTTCCGTGTAAAATACGGCGTCGAAGCAGGAGGTCATGTGGAGCGCGTCCGCTCCATCTGGCCCCCTAGAGGTAAGTCCCTGGTTGGTTGGTTGGTTGGTTGGTTCACAGGAAGGGAAAGGCGCAGTCCAACAAGCAGGAGCAACAATCGGCCAACAAGAGATCGGCTTGGAACATCGATCGCATGTGTGGGTGAGTGTTTGGCTTTTCTTCTGATGGGGACCAGGTTCTAGAACAGGGTTAGATTTTAGAACTGGTAAGGAGTGTTGAAACGCCTTTAGGTTTGGTATCTCGCACAGTTGTTTTAGAAGTAGCCAACACTCGGAGCGATCATGGACTTACAAAAGCTGCAGAAACCGGAACTGTTGCTATTATGTGAGGAATTGGGAATTGATACAAGTGGTTTGGCAAGAAAACCCTTGATTTTAAAGGCAATCACTGATTTGGGAACCGATGATGAGGAGCTCAGTGAAGCATGGAACCTCATCGGACAAAAAAAGGAGGAGCAGCTCAGACAGCAGAAAGAGCGGGAAAAAGAGAAAAAGAGGCGTGAGCGTGAAATTGAGAGAGAAGCAAAAAGGCTGGAGCAAGAAATTGAGCTCCGGAAATTAGAACTAGAGTTGAGCAAGAGGTCGGGCAAATGTCCCCAGCTATCGGTACCTCTTCTCAACAAGGAGGCAGATTTCAAGATGTCAAAGTCCATGCAGCCATATGTGATATCAGGGGATATCGGGCTGTATCTGGCTAACTTTGAGCGAACCTGCGAAAAACTGTTCTTTCAGCCAGACACTTGGTCTCTGAGATTATTGACGGTTCTGCCCTGCGAGGCAGCGGAGGTTGTCGCGCGGCTAAGCAAGGACGCGGACAACTACGAGAAGGTCAAGGCTTGCCTTCTGAGAAAGTACAGGCTTAGCGCCTAGGCGTTCAGACAACTTTTTCGGAACGCTACTATGTCCAGGGACGAGAGTTACCCTGAATTCCTGTACAATTTAAGAGTCAACTTGGGCGAGTGGCTAAAGAGCACAGATTCCCACAGTGATAGGGACGCTGTAGTCGAGCGAATTCAGGAGCAGTTTTATAACTGCCTCCCAGAAAATGAATGAAATTGGTTACAGGACCGAGGCGACATTAAGTCGGCAACTGAAGCTGCCGAACTCATTGAGGAGTACGCTTCGCGCCGACAGTTCAGCAACCCAGCAGTGGATAGGCCCCGCAATCCCAAGTTGAGTGTGAATAACCGTCAGGATAGGCACTTTGCTAGAGTTGCAAACGAAGAAAAGAAGGTTTCTTCAGGCAAACTCCCTAGAAAGGACGGCAGTGAGAAAAGTGGGGAAGTGACCAACGCGCAGAACACAAAGAATAAGCTTGAGGCTAGGAAGCCGCTCACATGCTTTAGGTTTAATGAGCAGGGTCACATTGCCGTCAACTGCCGGAAAGAAAAGATTGCTTTCTCGTATGTCAGTGACTGCGATGAAAATATGCAGCTTTTGGAACCCTACCTGCATGACCTAGTAGTCAACTGGAAGCCTTGCAACGTACTGCGCGATTCGGCCGCAACGATGGATGTTGTCCATCCGGCGTATGTGTCGCCTTCCGACTATACAGGACAGTGTGCATGGATCCGCCAGGTAGTGGAGGAACAGAGTGCGTGCTTGCCAATCGCGAACGTGGTCATCGAGGGCCCTTTCGGAGAGTTAACAACCGAGACTGCCGTTTCAGGAAAGCTTCCTAAGTGCTATCCGTATTTGTTTTTCAACAAATCGGACATGCTGCTGCGAAAGAGGGGCATCCTTTTCGGAGACAGAATTGTGCAAGCCTTAACCCGTTCAAAGGCGCGAGAACTAGCTACACTGCTCATTCCAGAAAATTCCACAGCGGAGGAAATGGCAATTAAAACAGTGGTCGATGCGGAACATTGCAGGTCAGAAAACATTGAGAGCGACGCATCTCAGATAAGTCAACTTGAAAGTGAGCTTGATGAGGCGCGGAATGAGGACGTCCTTGAGAGTAACATCTTGCCGCCAGTGTCTAGTAATCTCACGAGACTTCTAAGTGGAACCCGAGAGGACTTAGCTATGGAGCAAGCCAATGATCCCAAGATACAGGAGATAAGGGAGCGCCACCGCGCCACTAAGACAGCAAAGAATATTTCTTTCGAGATGAGAAAGGGAGTGCTGTATCGCTTATTCAAGGATAAGCGCGGAGTAGAGCGGAACCAATTAGTCGTTCCCCAAAAGTACCGCGAAGACTTACTGCGACTTTCCCATGGCAGCTCGTGGTCATGTCACCTTGGAATAAGGAAAACAAAGCAGAGGCTGCTGCAAGAATACAATTGGCTGGATGTTTTAAGGACACGGAAAGTTTTGTACGGTCATGCGACAAGCTTCAGAGGGTTGGAAAGGCGCAAAATAAGTGGAAAGATCTGATGGTGTTAGTACCAATAATTACCGAGCCGTTTCACCGGTTACTAATAGATGTAGTTGGGCCACTTCCTCTGACAGAGTCAGGGTACCGTTATATCCTCACTATGTTATGCCCAGCCACAAAGTTTCCAGATGCTGTTCCGCTGCGCGAGGTGACGTCCGAGAGTGTAGTGGATTCGCTGCTGTCAGTGTTTGCACGAGTTGGATTCCCTTCCGAAGTCCAAAGTGATCAGGGTAGCGTTTTCACAAGTGTCCTCACCACCTCATTTATAGAGCGATGCAGCATTAAGGTAGTACATAGCTCGATCCACCATCCACAGAGCAACAGCGTAGAAAGATGGCATTCTGTTCTCAAACGAGTCCTAAGGGGACTGTGCTATGAAAACAAGCGCGAATGGGATACCTGCCTGCCTGCAGCACTTTTCGCTTTGCGGCCAGTGCCGCCCGAATCCACTGGATTTAGCCCAGCCGAGTTGGTGTACGGAAGGTCACTGCGCTCACCTTTGCGAATGGTGCGCGTAGCCTGGGAGGGGCGCGGGGAAGACGCAACCGTAGTAGAATTCATTCTGAACCTCTTGAATCGCTTACATAACCCTAAGGAACTCGTTGAGGCCAGCATGAAGTCAGCCCAGGCTCGTTCCAAAGTGTACTATGATAAGTCAGTCCGTCAAAGGACGTTTCGTATTGGGGACCAGGCGATGTTGCTGAGAGGTTCAAGGCAGAATAAGCTCGAAGTACAGTGGGAAGGACCTGCTGAAGTCGTTGCAAAGCTTTCTAACACTAACTACGCAGCGAAAATCCCCGGTAGGCGTAAAGAAGTGCGCATTTATCATTGCAGTCTTATGAAGCCTTATGTGCAGAGGGAAGCCGTAGTAAATCTAACGTTAAACCTTCCCCAGGAGATGGGTCACAACTTGATTTGCCTCAGCAGAGAAGAAAGCAACGCTCAGGAGCTTCTCAAAAAGACAGAGCAGAGACGGTCCATTGTCCCCTGGCTTGGCTGCAAACTGCGACATCGAAAAACAGTCGCCTTCTGAGGTGGAGCTTGATTTCACAGCAGTACAATTTTGAAATCAAAAACAAAAAGGGGAAGGTAAATGGGAATGCGGACGCGCTTAGCCGCTGTCTCTAAGCGGTCCGAGGTGCTCCGCACCAAGTATCCAAATTGATACTCAGGTTCTTTTTTTTTCGTGCGCTTGTATATATGTGACTATGTAAAGCAGCACGTTTGGTTTTCTAGGCATACGTGGGTCCTGAGCGTCTTGAGTGTGGGCTTTTCTCGGACAACGATGGCAGTTTTCTTTTGACCTGGTCTCTTCAGACGGGAGCCTAGTGCTTGCTTAGACATGTGGTTGAGTTTCAGAGACAGCTCAAGCAATTTGTCCTACGACAATGAAGACAACTCGACAAGCGACAGCGAGCTTCAAGCATTCATGTGCAGGCCATTCATGCAGCAGCTGCGACTGCTGCCCTCCGTGACTCTTCTGGCGGGGGAGGGGGCTGTTGTGACCGTGCACGGTCCGCGCTTGCGCGCACTATTGCGAATGTGGGAATGGTAATTGATATGTGCTGTTGGTGCAAGGGCTCTAAGTGAGCCTGTTTCCATGAATCTTTTTGTGTGAGCCTGCTTTGCTTTGTCGAGACCCTGCAACTGCCAAATTGGCCCTGTCAAGGGAACCTCAAGAAAAATACAAAGAAATGTCGCCCTGTGGGAAATAGTCGGAAGTGCTTTTGTTCAACTGTTCACCCTTCCCGTCGAGAGGTGCTATTGTCAAGTGAGGAATGCCTATTGTCCAAAGGAGACGATCGGAATGACACGTCCGCTGACTTACAGGAGAAGAAAGGAGCATGACGAATACGGCCATTAGAGGATTTCCCGGGAATGCAGGAAAGAGTTGCATTTGCCGGAAAGGGACAATGCTGGGAGCAGTATTCGTGGCGCGCACGTACACTTGGGTTTCTGAGAAGGAAATCCACTTGCCAGAACCACCGTATCGGATCTTTGCAGAAGAATAGAAATGTACCTCCTCGCCGTTCCCAAGCTCTACCCGCCAACGAGTGACCACGCCCGACGAAACAATACCGGACCAGTCAGTGCATCAGACCATCAGTGCAGTGATGTGTTCGATTGGATGCCGATATCTGAGGGGCGTGCCCTGGAACTGGTTGGTCAGCATCTTCAGAGAGGGGCTGGACATAGGGGGTCTAAAGGTCGTTGCAGAGCTCGAAATGACGCTCTGAGCCCTGGGTAAATGGCTCATCCATAGGCTTCTCGCTATGAACTCTTAACGCTTGTCATTTTGCTCATATACCCTTTTTTCATGTAAATAAATTTTCTCAATGTGCCATTAAACCTGCTTATATATATTTTACCAACTTCTGAGATTCAATCCTTCATCAACCCGGAGTCTGCAAGCTACCAAGTGAAGGCCGGGTCGACTTAGTCCCAGCGTCACGACAGCGTCTTCCCCACCTCCGGCACGCATACTGTAGAGGACGAGGAGTCGTGCTCGTGCTCCTGCAGATTAGAGGCTGGAAAGTATATGCAACACTTCGACGAATTTTATTTCAACCGGAAAAGGTCGTCTTCCCCGCACTACATCCCTTCACATGGAACTATCAAAAATAGACGTGATCCCCGCAAATACGCAACCCGACTGTGGAACCATGGAAGACTTCTGACGAGCGCGCGGTGCAAAGACGAACATGGCCTGATGCAGCCAACAAAATGGGCGGCAGTGGCCATCCTAATCCTGGACTGAGGGCAACTGACTATCGCTTAGAGGTGGCCAAGGCCGACGGGGAAGTTTCGCGTTAATACAACTAGGAGATGTCTCCGAAGACGACCAGAACAGCAGAAAAAAAATCAGATAAGCCAAATAGTTTTTTCCTGCGTTCTTCCTAGCCATTTCCCGTTCATGCGCCGGATCTGTTGGTACTAGCTGTCATAAGTTGACATATTTTCCTCCCACATCTAGCCCTTTGCTACCTATTGTAAGCTGCTGCTCCTTTCCGAGGCTTTTAACTACGTTTAGAATCCACATTTCTGCTTTCCCTTTCTAAGACATTGCCCATTCTCTCCATATCATCCCCTGCGTTATTTACCAAGGCCATATCATCAGCGAGTGGCCGAATATTGAGATTTTCGTCAGCCCTTGTCTTAAATGCTCCACACTATATATGAATGCTTCCTCCAATCACCAGAGTGTATATGTAATGAGATCATGCCTCCTCGCCTAAAATATTTTTATGGTAATTTTGCTACTCTCCTATTGAACAGGTGTAGTTCCTCGGCAGCAACTACAGATATCTGCCAGTATTTTCATATCTCGTTCACCTGCATTCTGACTTTGCATCGCCTGCATGACTGCTGAGGTTTCGACTTAATTATATTCTTTCTGTTAATTATATTTCAATCGTTTCTCTATTACCTCGTTCATAGCATGGATAACATCGATGATAGTGCAACCTTTCCGAAAAACTGTTTGATCATTTCATTGATTGAAGTTTAGCTTTAATCTTATTCGATTAGCAATTGCGGTAGTAAATACTTTTTTACGTTAAGAACTGTAGGATGACCGGTTTGCATTTTTCCAAGACCTTATCGACGCATTACTTAAGCATTAGGGCAATTTTAGCATTCATCGGTTATTTCGGTACCACCGAAGACATTAGGCTTTGCATGTAAAGTGTGGCCAGTTTTTCTGAATGTCCCCTCTGTCTTTCAAGAAATCTGTAGTTAGCTGACTGTCCACAGTATATTTTTCCCATTTCGCAGTTTACAAAGCTTTCTCAAACTCGTACTTTGTTACTGGCGAAATATCTGATTCCCTTTCACGTCTGCAAATTTCTTTACTAGCCTCAAAGCTTCAGCTACTCTTTACGTCAGTGTAGATCTCCTCGCCTACTTTACTATAGTGCCCATATAGTATAGCCTTGTTCTTTAGGACAGACATTCTTTTTTTGACTCTTGATAATTTGTTCTTCGCCGCTTAAAAATGCCACTATTTTAGAGCAAGTTAGATTTTCGTCATATTTAATTTATGCATGTCGCACCAATTGTGCCTCCTTACTAGCTTTGCGAGTTCCGCAGTTGTATCCAGTCTTAATGAAATCTTCAGCTTATATAATTTACCGGTATGCTCTCAAACTCTCTTACCGCCTACTTCTGCATAGCACTCAGTCATATTTTTGGAGCTGCCATTCACTGCCTGTACACTGAGGTCATCTTGAAAGATTAAGGCACAATATCTGTTTACTAACGCGATCAAGATTTTTTTACCTCCTCTCTCCTTGCTAATTTGTAGGTACCTTACTAACCTCCACCATTTATTCATAAAATCTAGTCTGAATAGAGGCCTTGCCATCTTGTGGCCGCAGCATGGCACCTTTTCATTTTCTCCGCCCACTGCACAGTGTCAGGGTTAGAGCACAAAATGAAGTCGATTTCAATTTAGTCTCCGCGATAAGAATTCGCTGAAGGTATTCATGGATGGTAAAAAATTGCCGTCTTTCAACTGAATGGTTCTCCCTGGCATTCAAGAGACTGCCTCATCTGCAGCCTTCTTTTTGCCTCAATCGGCCATAAAGTCACCCATGAAGACAGTGTACTGCATTTTTAATTTCTCCATTACCGATTCTATATTTCTCGCCAATGCTCTCCGCTACTTGGTCATCATTACTCGGCGTAGGTGCATGGACATGTGCAATAATTCTGTTTACACCCAATAATAAGCTAAGTTACGATGTATTCCACCACCTGATTAAAGGTATAGAACTGATCTATGTTTGCAGCTATATGCGTATTGACAAGGTATCCTTATCCCAGTCCTCTGTTCGCTAAACCTCGAAAACACAGCACATACCCACCCTTTAGCAGAGTATATATCCGATTTGGCCGGCGACCCTGACTAAAATTGTTATATCCCGTTTTATGCACTCTTAGTTTCTCGAACCGCGCAACTAAACAAGCCTCAGTAGCCAGTATTACAGCATTAAACATTATGAATTCAATTTATAATGGCGACCCATCCGAGGAAAGATTCTTAACGCCATGCGCGGCGTCACATGTATCATCACGAATTTGGTTATTTGCTCCTCAGCCGATTAGAGCTAAGGGAAAAGGGTTCGTTGGATTACTAAGAAGATTTTGGCTGTTTACCAGGGTGGTCGAATTTGTTCTGGTGAGAGTTCGATTTCTGGAGAATTCCACTCGCAATAGGTGGTGCCCGTTTAGCCTTAGTGCAATTTAATCAAAACGCGGATGTCTTTTTAACCCGGACGATACGTCCTCAGCATCGGGATTTGACCCACGGTCATCTTAAAGGGGAGACGGATGCTTTACCTCTACGTCATTGATGGACATTATCATATTAGTGTGAGGAGTTTACGAGTTCGCCCAGGTTTTTACCCTTTAAATGGCATTTATGAAATATCATTGATGGGGATTCTGGATGGGCAACAGGTATTCCAGTTTAGTTCTCGTCGTGTTAAAAATACTTGCAGTTTAGTCGGTTGTGTGGGTTGCCTAAGTTGGCGCTTTATAAAACCTAATGGAGCCATGACATAAAGGTGCTATCGTGTTAACTCTTAAGACAAATCTTGATGTCCCCATAACATAAATGACAAAATTTGAAACCCCGCACACATTATTTAGCCACTCATATCATGCCTAACTGAGCTTTATCTCGTATAACTATGTTTTTGCCATGCTTACCTAACTTTACATGTTTTTAGAAGGTCAAGTTCGTAAGTGACCCTTTCACATTTGTAGTCGCTTCGAAGTACTGCATTCGATTGCATAGCAGGTGTCCCGAGCGTACGGTTCTGATGGAGCTTAGCTGCGCGAAGTGCGCGATTTAATCGACAGCTTATAGAGCTTGTTCGGTCTAAGAGCTGTTGGCATACTAGTACTACTAGACGCAGTAGTTGGTACAGCGTGTCGGAAATAGATTTGACCTAAAACATTCTATCATGGTCTTTGTGGCTCTAATGATTGATTATTGAGTGCTGTGTGCTCGGGAGTTAGTGAATTAATTGCAGTGAATTTCATATTTGAAAAGCAAGGAAAGAAAAATAAAAACACAGAAAAGAGAGATGACAGGTGCTCAAAAGTTCAGAATGACAAGAGAATGCTTTATCATGCTAATTAAAGAATTTAGAGCGTGTATTGAAACCTTACATATGTGAAATCATTGGAAAAAGTAAAAATGCGTTAAATGTTGTCCAACTGCTCATCTGAAGCTAAAACTAATAAATAAAGATATATGTAACAGAAAGAGAAAGTATAGTCCTTGAATGTGCGTGCAGAGTAGGCGAAACATGCTACTGTTTTACCTACTGTTCGGCGGAACGTCCATGTGCCTTATTCCTTACATTTCAGGGCCTATTTAAAGTGATTGTATTTATTGCCTCATTGATAGTGCGACCAGAAAACATATTGTAGCGAAGAAGTTCGGCAGTGGCACGAGAAGGGCCCTCGGGCTAGGCTAGACATTAAATCACCCAAGCATCATCGTGTTCATCGTCATGGTGGTGACAAGCAAAGAGATGACACAACATGGCGACAGGATGAACGATGATTTAATGTTCTGACCCAGCGCGAGGGCTCCTCTGTCTCTTCTTCGCAACAATATATCACATGTGTCAATAACTCAGAGACCAAAAGTAATGAACCGAATGGCTCATAATTTAGCACGATTGTTGACAATTCATTATTCATAGATAGTATTTTTCTTATTCACCTATATAGTTAGAGCGGCTCATAATTATTCATAACCATACTCATTGTTAGTCGGTCATATTTCATAAAATCATAAGTCGATGCCCATGACTAGCTAGTCATTTATGACTGTGATAACATAATTACGACAATGAATTTTATAACAGTGATGACTAACCCCGACTGGCTAAATAACCCGACCATGACTGCCCAGGACACACCATAAATGTCACTATACCTAAACACAGTTATGACCATGACCAGCTAGTACTATGACCATGATTGTGGCTAATCATTTCTGAATCTAGCTATGACTCGACTGACATTACTATAACCAAGCACAGATGTGAATAACCATGAGGATTGCTGATTGGCTATGGTTAATCATAGTCAATTATAAATCGTCGTCTAGTTAGACATTGTCACTGATATTCATATTCAAGTTTGGTCATAGTTATCAATGCCATATCTGATGTTAAAGCAGGTCAATGCAAATACCAGCACTGAATCTCTGATGCTGTATAATCCGGAAGTTGTTCCGGGCATCGTGCGCACCGCACGTACTACATGTTTGCATTACTGATGTCATCCACGGACAACTGATTCCCTTGTCTGAGAATAACCAGAGATTTCTCGGGGGCGTGACGTAACTAAGTGGTATAATAAAAAGAGCATGACGATCGCTTCGAGCTTCTCCGCCGCCATCATACAGCTTTCTTCTGCAATGACGCTCTTTGCGTTCTTAAACGCCGTGCTGAAGGTGTTGAGAACTTCGTCCTGAAGCCCGGTATTGTTCTTGTTTCTACAGAGCTTGAAGGCGCCGTACAATGCGATTCTGGCCAATGTCAACGCTGTCTTGCCCGTGGGGATGCAAATCACAAGAGTGTTGTAGGATGGAGCATGGTTAAAGAGGTTAAAGTGGTTATAAATCTCTAAAGCTACATGGCGAACTTCAAAATGAATGAATGATAGTACTGAAATAAACTCTTGTAGGTACTGATTACTGAGTTTATATTGATTTACGGGAGACTACCGATGACAACAGATAAGAATGAGAAGTCTGGAAATATAATCCTAGATAACTTAATTGAAGGAAACGCAAACAGCATCGCTGTGTCATCAGTGTTACAAGAGGGTGTAATATGCACGAAGTTTTTTTATTACCTAAATCGCACAACCTGGGCGATGAAGTAGAGATTTCTGCTGGGTCAATGGCGGTGGCCCATGCTAGCTGCCCTTACGGGCATATGCGGAATATGCAACTCATTCCAGAGGGCCCTTACTAGAATACCATTTTCTTTCTCGACTGATCCCAATTCGTAACCACGTGAGCAGCCCAAATAGGGCTGTTCACATTCACCCAGGTAACCAAATGTAGACGACATACCAAAATAACTAATGAGCTCAACATTTGTACAGGCAGGTGACGCCTCATTGATCAATGTATTTTACTCATGTCAGTTAACCCCTCCAATATCTTAACGCATCAGCGCGGGCTCCACAAAGGCCAGCTTGATTTGAACTGGCCGATGTGTTGCCCTCAAGAGTGGAAGTTGGCTATTTCAAAGGTGTTCCATGAAACATTGAGCACAATTTATTTACCTGGCATTCTGTGCTGACCAACATAGTTTATTCCCAACACTACAATGTGGCTGGCTCTCACTGTCACTCAAATGTTGATTTCGAAATTTTATTTCGGTGCTCTTTGTCCAATTAGAATGTTGCAGCGACTATAGGAAGAAGGAAACTAAAATGCACGAGCGTGTTACTCGCTCTGCACCTGAGAGCCACCTCCGCTGCCTCGTGCGGACATAGGAGAAAATAGAGAAGACAGAACAAGAAGAGGGAGAGAAAGACGCACGTCGCAACAGCCGTCGTCCGCTTGGCGCGTGCAATGAAGGCCCACAACAGGTACAACCGCCCCCGCCGCAAACTGCGGCGTGTTTAGCAAAAGTTTGATTAGACATTATACATGTGATGCCAAATGACCATAACTGGAAACGTAAACGGTTAACAGGCGACACTGAACATAACATACCTCACGTCGAGAAAACCCATCAAAATTCACTATTTACGTTCCGGAAAAACAACTGGCTGCTAATAATGATGATATATACAATTTTAAATGACAATGTAAATGAAATTTTATAGAGCAAAACAATTTGTAAAATAAATATAGGTACAAACATGCACAGCAATCGCATGCTCAGTCTGTATTGCACATGCGTTTTGGGATGTACAAAGCTGTGAATTCACATACATATTTACATTATATTGCAATTACCAAATTGGACTGCAAACCAACCGAACACGTCTTTCCGACACGGAAACAAAAGGCCAAATGTTGGGGAAGGAATTCTCGCTCCCCAAGTTAGAAGCATTCCTCAGCCAGAAATCTTACTATCACCTCTCGAAGACGTGCCAGGAGCGGGAAAAGCGCAAGTCGGTACCGGCTTGAGGCGACAGCCTCACAACAATTTGCGCAGTAACGCGAAAGCGCCAGCTACAATCAGCAGTTGTGCAAAGCGACCGCGAGGACATCTACCATTTATCTGATATCGATTGATCGGAAGACTTCTGAACCCGCCATGAACTGCCCTCCAAAAACACGAGCAACGACGCATTGCTGGGCCATGTCACGATTAGATTCTTGAAGTGGGCAGTTGGGGCACTGCACTGTCCGCACAATACCCCATCGTTGCAGCCGGTCTCGTGTAGGTGAAACCCCGCATCAAGAGCCACATTAGGTCCCTTAAATGGCCTGGCAGAAACGATGCCAACATGCCACCATACATGAATTAAACCCGGCATCCGAAAGCCTGTGGACCCCTTTTGAGCAGTATATCAGGGGCAAACTCCCTAACACTTGTGCCTAAAAATAGCAGGCGAGCACGAGCGCTGGACACTCAGCTCCTTACAGGAAACAAAGAAATTAGCGCAGAACCAGCAGCTGGCAGCAGACAAAGAAGGGAAGGCGAACCCACCCTTCTAAGGCGGCTGGCCGAGTGCCACACAGTATACCAGTTTCGTGCGCCCTGCTCGAAAAAGAAACAATTGGCAGTGGCTTAGCTCTGGTTAACCTGGTAAATTGCGCTATTAATGGCCTCATGGCTACGCTTGTGTGTTCACTTGTGGCGTAAACTGTGTGGTTTGATAGTTTGTCTATACAGTAACACATGACACACAATGGCTACGACTGTTCCGGCGATTCTTCAGCGCGCTCTCTTCACTTGGTGGCATTGCGGCGTTCCTGAGCAGCCATGTGTTCATTAGTAACCGATGAAGTGGAAGCACTTGGAGAGTTATAACGTAGTCGCCGAGCTTCATCTTGTGCACGACGATTAGCACGACGTTCTTCACGTTCTTCCACTGTCTCTGGTGCACGTTGTTGCTTCCTTGCCGCAGCTTTTCGCCGACACCTCTCTTTGGAAGCCTGCATAGTAAAGCAATCACAGCTAGGCCGAAGCAACGGCGAACCGTCTGTTTGACGCAGTAGCGGCCCTGCTTCAGCGCGCGGCGCGCCGACGGTGCCACCATCCGTCGGAGCTAGGCTGAAGCGGTTGCTAGGCATCGGTGCACCACCTGCTCGGCTGTTCAAGGTCAAACGTGGCGTCCGCCGGGGATACGCGACGGCTCAAAACTTCGAGCAGTATTGCTATCGCAATAAAATGAGCTCGCAACAGACTGAACAGAACGTAAACTTCTGAGAGGAAGATACGCGACATGTGCGAGGTATCATATTCGGTCGCAGAAAACAGTGTGGACAAGGTACTGTTTCTCCAGCATGGGCAGTTCAAAAGCAGTATCCTAGCCACCTTACTACGCACCTCGTTTAAGACGGAACTCTACACCGAAGATGGACGCTGATGGATGGAACGGCGGTAGCCTATCATTCTCATCCCCGTAAGGCCAGGAGCAGCCATACTGCTTTCTCCTTCACCCAGGGAAGTTAGGAGGTAGTCCAATACATACTCTAAACTCATAACAGTTACTGCTCCACAATTTTGACAGTAGTTCATAATTGAAATTTCTGCAGGAGTCAAAAAGGTATTGTTTTAGTAATTGTATATTGCCACCTGACTCGCCATCGCTATTTCGTGTTCCAGCCTGGTGACAGTCTGGGTGTGGACACCTGTCCGGCGCCCAGGCCTATCAGAAAAACTTCTCAATCGTTACTTCGGACCCTACAGAGTGTTACGTCGCCTCTCAGAAGTTACATACGAGGTTATTCCAGACGGAACTGTACCGAGTTCTAGTCGTCAGTACTCGTCTGACCTGGTGCAAGTGCTTCGCATGAAGCCGTATTTTACCCGCGGAAAGTCGTATTTGCAATCCGGAGCAGTTTTTTTTTCTGTGAGCTTGCGGTTTTTTTTTTCGAGGGGGGGGGGATAATGCCACCTGACGGTTCGAGGTAGCGCTTGAACGATGAAGAAGTGGAGATTCTCGCGCGCTTCGGCTAGCTAGGAATGTGGACTCTTGAGCTTGTGTCTTCGTGTTACCATTTCCCGGGAACCTCTGTCTTCACTGTGTGTATCTGCCCCTGTTGCCGATACCCATAAATCCCTGTCTTCGTGACAATATATATGCTCAGAAGTGGTATGGGAAATCTCTAGGAAAGGGAATTATCGGCGCATATTATGACAGATAATGGCACCCTTTAGGGCTGCATGAGATTTAGAGGGTTAAATGCAGCTTCGGGCAATTCGGCGCCCACTGCAGCCTTCAATGGTCAGACCCAGTATGGTTCCCCTCATTTTTACCGCATACAACACGAACATATTGTCACGTACATGGTGACTAAGGATACCAATGATAGCAGGGGATAGCCCAGACACAACAACACAGCAGCACAGACGCAAACGCGCAAGCAACACTTTGTCGTCCTTTTCAACTTCGTCCTCCTTTCATACCTGTCATGCGCCACCTGGCAACGCTAGGTGGCATTACCCCCCTTCCGAAAAAAAATGAGGACGGCCGGTAAAAACGGTGTGAAAAGCAAGAGAGTGGTCACAGCGGGTGGCCATACGCTATTGGTGGTAGTACGGCTTCAGTCGCACAATGTGCACAATGTCCGAGCTGTGCTTTCGACGTTTTGGTTGTGTGGCACCGTCTGAGATAACTTCATAACTGAGGTCACTCACACGGCGCAACACTTTGTACGGCCCGAAGTAGCGGGAGAGGAGTTTCTCTGACAAGCCTGGACGGCGAACTGGTGTCCATACCCAGACTTGGTCTCCAGGCTTGTAGTCAACCTGGGGGTGCCGGAGGTTGTAACGGTGCGCGTCAGTGGTCTGCTGTCGCCCAATGTGCACTCGGGCGAGCTGGCGGGCTTCCTCAGCGCGTATGGCATATTGCTGGTCATCTGAGGATAGCTGGTCATCATCTGGCACGGGACCATGGAATCGAGTATGCTCTGAAGTTCGCGTCCGTAAACAAGTCGAAATGGTGTAAATCACGTTGTCTCTTGTAAGGCTGTGTTATACTGAAATGTGACGTACGGCAGCACCTCGTCCCAGGTCTTGTGCTGCACATCGACATACATTGAGAACATATCCGCAATCGTCTTATTCAATCTTTCTGTAAGACCATTGCTTTGTGGATGGTAGGCTGTGGTCTTGCGATGGGTCGTGCAACTCAGCTCAAATATGCGGTCCATCAGGTGTGAAGTGAAAGCTGTGCCTCTGTCGGTAATGACGTAGGAAGGGGCGCCATGCCGCAAGTCAATGTTGTGCATGAAAAACTCTGCGACTTCGGAAGCTGTGGCATGAGGGATTGCCTTTGTCTCAGCGTATCGAGTCAGGTAGTCAGTAGCAACTACTATCCATTTGTTTCCCGCCTGCGACAAAGGGAAAGGGCCAAGGAGATCCATTCCAATTTGGTCAAACGGAATGCGGGGTGCTTTAACGGGCTTGAGAAATCCGACAGGCTTCTGTGGCGGTGTTTTACGGCGCTGGCATTCGCGACAGCTTCGTACATAGCGTTTCACAGCTGGAGAGAGTCCTGGCCAGTAATACATGTTGCGCACTCGAGCAAGAGTCCGTGAGCAACCTAAATGACCAGACGTCGGTTCATCGTGGCAAGCAAGCAGAATATCCTCACGAAGCTCGAATGGCACTGCCAGAAGGTAAGTTCTGTCTTGGCCCTGGGAGTTTCTTTTATACAAAACGCCTTGCCGTATGCAGAAGGAACCAGGGTGCCGAGACAGGTATCGAGGCAGGGTCGTATCACGCCCTTTCAGATAATCCATGAGTGGAAGGATATCTGGATCAGCTCTTTGTCGATCCGTGAGCTCAGATGAGCTTAGGGCTCATAGAAAACCGCTATCGTCATCGGCTGTTGTATCGCCAGTGTCAACGGGTGCTCGTGACAGCTTGTCGGCATCTTCGTGTTTGCTGCCGGACTTGTAAACAATAGTTATGTCAAACTCCTGAAGCCGGAAACTCCAGCGTGCAAGTCGTCGAGATGGGTCTCGCAGATTGGCCAGCCAGCTCAAACAATGATGGTCCGTGACGACTTTAAATGGTCGGCCGTAAAGATACGGGCGAAACTTCAAGTAGCCCACACGAACACCAGGCATTTGCCCGCAGGTACCGAAAAAGGCCGCCGCGGGCAACATGTGGGTATGCTGACTCTTTAGCCCTGTCGCGGCCCATGCGGAATTATTGGATTGTTGAGTGGATAGCCCGAGTTTAGCAGCTCATCTTTCTGTTTAATCCCGCAATTACCCCGTAAGAGATCGATGTGGGAAGTAAGCGGGTATGAACAGTTCCCAGCCTCGCCGCCGGCCATTGAGGGGTGGGGTGGCCAGCCCCATTTGGTGTAGCCCATGATCTTTCCTCATAAAATCCATCACTCCGTCACACCTTCCCAACAATATCCCTCAAGATACTCCCGTCGAGAACGTGTGATATACATACACGTTTTGTTGCGAAAGCACCATTATGCCAGCCAGCTCGGCTGGCCGCGTATGCTCGCGTGCCGTAGCCGCAAATGGCCGACTTGGGTCTTGTTTCGCATGGGACTGTTATGTCAGAATCAGTATGCCAGGACTCTGGTATTCACGTTACCCCTATAGGCAACTAAGGCACGTTCATATGGGTTGTTTAAAGCGGGGCTTTATATGTGGGCTGGTAGCCTACGCTATCGCATCATACACTTAAAGCGGAGCTCAAGTGTCCCCCATTTTTAGATGCAATAAACCCCTCTACCAGCACGTCATCGGCAGAGTGGAAACCAAGTCCCGCTACTTTACTAAGCATTGCAGCGTCATCATTGCTATAAACGTCTAGCCGTTACCTTAACAGTTGTTCTGGTCTATACATTAGAGCTAAAGCAAAAGTTTAGCCACAAGCGTAGCCATGCAACCGTCGCTTTATCAATTCAACTAAAGTTAACCAGAGCTAAACCACAGCCAACCTTTTTAGATAGGCTACAGCCCATTCAAGACTTACGGGGCTTTTGAGTGGATGGCCTCATTAGGTTATCGAAGGTTTTTTCCTACATAAATTCGAAATTTGCTTTGCATCTGGTCTTCCACGAGGACACTTGAGAACCTGATGTTAAAATATGTGCTATGTTAGCCCGTTACCACGCATATATTATCTCGGGAGGGTATGTACAGGGACAAGTCCAATATATGTTTTAACGCTTGATCACTGAAAGGAGCTCTCAAGTGTATTACAGCGCTTTTCGAAGGCTGACTTCTCATATGTGCCCCAGAGAGGCCGGTATTGAGTGCCATTGTGTACATCTGTGAACCATTGTTTCTCATATTTTTTCAAACACTCATTGTTGAGAAATACTTAATGATCAGTTCGATTATTTCATGTTGGAACAGCGCCCGGTATCAATGTACACCTCCGCGGCGGCCGTTTTTCGATGGAGGCTAGGCGCCTGTGTGCCGTGCAATATCAGTGCGCCTTAGAGAGCGACGGATGGTCGAATGTTCCGCACCCCTCGACTAGGACATTCTCATAGCCAGAGTCGTTTAGGGAAGGTAAACCTCATAAACCAAACAAACTTTCTACTATAAAATTATGTTGCAGGCAGCGTAAGTTGGTTAATTCAGTGTTCGTTTCTGAACAGTCTCATATCATACAGTATAATAGTTTTATAAGAGGGTTGTCCTTCTATAAACGACACGTTAAGTGACATGGATTACTTTCAGCGTCATCCGCTGGACTATACCTCGTACAGGGTGAAGGCCAGTCCCATTTTCATCGAATTAACCCGATACTGTGCTAGCTGCATCTGCTTGACCCCAGAAAACTCTCAACACATCCACATACATAATTTTTTGCAGGTCCTGCTAGCTTTCCTTCCTCCAGAACTCATATGGTTAAGCTTAAATGCCATCGATTATCCACGCTTTACTATAAGCCCTGCCCATGCCCGCTTCATTGCTTTGATTTCGACTAGAACGTCTAACTCGAGTTATTTCTCTGATCCACTTTGCATGCTTTCTGCCTTATCATCAACCTAAATAGGCGTTGCCTCCATGCTCTAGCCTCATAGTAGAGCGCCGGAATGATGCAACTGTTTTACACTTTTCTCTTGAGCGATACTGGTAAGCTGCTAGTCGTAATATTCGAGTGCCTTCCAAATGCAATCTAAACCAAGCTTATTCACCTAGTCATTTCTTTTTCGTTGTCCGGATTAGCGGTTACTTTCTGTCCTATGTATGTATATCGCCTGCCACTTCCAGTGCGTCGCTACATTATCTTTCAGCTATTCTTGTCTAGGTTATTATTAATTCCTTTGGGATTGGTACCCTCATTTACTTAGCAAGGCGATGTCGTCAGTGAATCGCAGATTACGCAGATATTATCCGTAACTGCTCCCTTTTCACTTTTTTGAATCCGCCTTCTTAGCAATCCATAAACAGTCTTGGTAGGTCATGCTCCTTGTCTGGCACCTTTCTTAATTAGAATTTTTTTACTTTCTTTATGGAGAAGCAAGGTTCCTGAGCAGCCACTATAGATACCTTAAATTACTTCCACATATGGCTCCCCTAAACCATGATCTCGCAATGCCTGCATGACTGCTATTGTATGGACTGAGGGAATTGCTTTCTAGTAGTCAATGAATATTATCTATAGAGACTGGTTCTATTTTTAGAGGTTTTCTATCACCTGGTTCATATTAGGATATTGGTAGAATGCCCTTTCCAAAACCTGCTCGATCCATCGGTTAATGTCTAAGCTTGCCCTGACACTTTTAGCGATTACCGTAGTAAATACCTTGTACGTAACTGGTAGTAAGCTGATCAGTCTGTAATTTTTCAAGTTCTTAGCGTCTCCTGTCTTCTGAATTACGATAAGGTTAGCGTCCTTCCAATATTCCGGTACCTTTGTTATCATCAGAAATTGCGTATACAGAGTGACCACTTTCTCTAGCACGAGATCCCCTATGTCCCTCAAGAAATCTAAAGCTACCGGATCCTCCCCCGCTGCTTTTCCCGTTTTCATAACTTCTAATGCTCTCTCAACCTTCTCCTTCGTTACTGGTGAAAAGTGATTTTTCTTCACTATTGTCCTGACCACTTCGTCTACGGTATATGTTCCACAGAGAACTCCTCGGATACCTTTATTACCTTGTCCATATTGTAACAGTTGTTACACAGAAGGACTCCAGTGGCTGAGCGAGGTCACCGAAAATGGGCCTACGCTTATAAGCTTCTACCTCTATTGTCTCTTGTGTCTTCTTCTGCCCATAACATACCTAATGTCACTGCCCCCCCCCCCCCCCCCCTCTGCAGCATTGCACCGACGCTGTGTTAAATAAACAGCGTTGAGGAGTTAAACTGCGAGTTGCACGTCATGTAATTGGCCGCAGACAGCCTGAAAATCATTAGGGAGGTCACTCGTAATAGGGTTTTATTTGCACAAGTGAACAACTTCGCTGCATTGGCTGCTGTACGATTAGCGGGCTAGTGAGTCTGGTGCAACTTAGTACGCCACGTCGCTGAAGGGGCGGACATTAAGGCCGAAATATCGGCGCAGTAACTGTTTCGAACAGCCCAATGGGATAACCAGTGGTCCAGACCCACATATAGGCGCCTGGGTTGTTGGTAACGAAGCGGCATTTAAGGTCGTAGTGGTGACCATCTACCTGCTGCAGATGGTGGATTCGTTGTCTGGCCATTCGCTGCGCTTCTTCCGCATACTTGATATAAGAGCGACGGCGAGTTCAACTTCAGTCTCAATGTCAAGGTTTATGGGTAGCATAATATCCAGCGGAGTGGTAACATGGCGACCGAATACTAATTCGAATGGAGTGAGCCGCGTCGTTTCTTGCTGCACCATATTATACAGGAATGTTATGTATTGAAGAACTTCATACCATGTTTCGCGCTGGACATCAACACACTTCGAAAGCATGTCTTTCAAGGTCCTGCTGAGGCGTTCTGTCAAGCCATTTGTCTGCAGGTTGTAGGCCGGTATTGTCTACGGCTAGTATGCGTAAGCTTCAGCACAGCCTGAGTGAAGCGGACCGCGAGCACAGCTCCACCTTCGTCAGTAAGAGTTGCAAAGTGGCATGACGCAGATCGACGATATACACAAAACGTTTGGCGACTTCAGCAGTAGTATTGCTTGCAAGGGACGTGGCATCAGAGTACCGTGTTAAGTAGTCTATCGCGATACGAATTCATCATCTTCCATTAGACGACTTCGGAAAACGACAGAGGTCTATGCCAGACTGCTAGAAAGTGATGTTCTGTGCCGCTATTAGTTGCAGAAATCCGATGGGTTAAAGAGGGGGAGACTTGCGCCGCTTACAATCGCGGCATGCTCTAACATAATTAGGCACTGATAGTAGTAATATGGGCCAATGCTAATTGAGCCGAATTTTTGTCAGGTTACGAATGCCCCCTTTCGAAAGTTGCGGGCGGATGGATCATCACGAAAGGCAGTCAAGATTTCGGAGCGTAATTGGGATGGCAAAACAAGCAGAAACGTCTTGCTGTTGTAGTCAAAATTGCACTGTAGAGGACCCTGCGTCGCAGAATGAAGGACTGAAGTGCATAGTGGAGTGCACGCGGTACACAAGCATTGAGAACCCCCAGGCACTCAATTAGTGGCGCCACCTGAGAGTCGGTCCGCTGTAGCTGCGCGATACGGAATGTGCTGACAAAAAAGGGGAAATCTTCGGTGATGCCTTGTGGAGCCAGTTGCATGGGCGCTCGTGATTTAGTCTGCACTTTGGTGCAGCCGGCATGACTTGTAGGCGACCGTCACGTCGTGCTCCGGCAACCAGAGAATCCATCTGGCCAAGCGGCCTAAAGGTCTTTAATGCTGTCAAGCCAACATTACAAGCGGTGACTGCTGACAACACGAAAGGGTCGCCAGCAGATGTATGGTCGGAACTTCCGTAGAACCCAGACATTGTTTTTCTGTAATCGAATAGTTGCTTTCTGATGGAGAAAGTGTGCGTCTCGCGTAGGCGATGACTCGTTTTGCGCCGTCTTGCCACTCTACGAGGATCGCCCCAAAGTCGACGTTTCTGGCAGTTTTATTGCAAAAGCACTACGCCAGCTTTCGAGCCTTCAGCGTAGCATGGTCCGCTAGTTACGCTTTACAACACGTGACTACTGACGCCATACCAGCGCGAAAGTTGGGTTACTAAGTCGGCTCTCAGCACAGCGTTGCATGTATTGGTTAAAACTTTATTTTCTGCCGATTAAGGAGGCACCCATCCCCCGCTCCTGACACGCAGGCCTGAGGAACAGGGGCTGGAACCTCCGCGACTAAGGACTGCCAAATATACATTGGTTATTCGCGACCTCAGCCGCCAAGCGGATGGCGTTTTGCTGGCCAGTGGGGACGTCGCTTCGCTGCAGGGTTGATCCGGTAGTTACGCTTTACACCACGTGACTACTGACGTAATACGAGTGTGAGAGCCTGGCTACCAAGTCGGCTCTTCAGCCAGGTACTAACCTGATGGGTGATTGATTGATTAAAACTTTAATTTTCACTGATTTAGGAGGCTCCCTACTCCCTGCTCCTGGCACGCAGGCCTGAGAAACGGGGGCTGGAACCTCCGCGACTAAGGACTGGCGAATATACATTGGTTATTCGCGGCCTCAGCCGCCAGGCAGATGGCTTTCGGCTGGTCAGCGGGGACGTCGCTTCGCAGCAAGGTTACCCAGGCTTCTCTACTTTTAAAGTTGTCCCTAGCACCCGGAGACTTAGGGCATTCCCAAATTATATGGTCGAGGGTCCCCCTCGCTTCGCAGGCTTTACATTTATCGTTTTTTCTCTCCTCTATCTGGGTGTGAAACAACCAGACAGGGTTCGGGAAATTTCCGGCTTGTAATCGCCGCCAGGCTATGGCCTCTTTATTATTTAAGCTAGGATCCGGTGGCGGCATCAGACGTCTTCCTAATCTATAATTTTCGATGATTTGTTTACAGGTTTGCAAACGTTCGTCCATCGCCTGGCAGTCGGGCGGCTCCGTGTTTGCCCGAAAGTAGAGATTTATCCCCTGATGGGGCGGCGACAGGTAGGTCACCGCCTCTTGCGGCGGGGAGTGGCCTGCCACAGAATTTTATCTATTGTGGGCCGTCATTGCAGCCGCCACAGTTTCGGTGGTGGACTACAGCTGTTGCGGCGCGCGTCTTTCTCTCCGTCTTCCTTTTCTTTCTTTTGTAAGAATGGGGGGTTTATTCAGCGGATCAACAGGACTTGATCAGCAGGACTGAGCAGATCAGCTTCGAACACAGCGGCAGCGAACACAGGCAGATCCAGCACGCGCAGCGATCACGATGCCACTGACTGGCATGTTCCTTGTGCACTTCTTCCTCTTCACAATTACCCGCGGGACGAAGAGGAGACATCCTGGCGACTTACGGTGTGAGCAAGACGGCAGGGTCGTAATAGGGTTTGAGGCGCTGGACGTGAACAATCTCGCGTCCGCGCCGGCGTAGATCATGGGACGGCGTAACAGGTTCCACCACATAATTAACCGGAGAGGTGCGCTCCAGAACACGGTATGGGCCATGATATTTAGCAAGAAATTTTGAAGACAGTCCAGGGGCATTGGAAGGTATCCATAGCCACACAAGAGCGCCAGACGAGAAGTGCGGTGTCGAGTGTTGGCTGTCATGGTTGGATTTATGGCGGTACTGGGTGTTGGCCGTGAATGCGCGGGCGATTTGTCGACAGTCTTCCGCATGCTGGGCTGCTTGAGACGCAGGTGTATACTCTGATATGTCTGGCTGATACGGGAGTATGGTGTCGATTGTTGCAGAGGGGTGACGGCCGTAGAGGAGAAAAAAAGGAGAGAAGCCAGTAGTAGACTGCGTTGCGGTATTGTATGCGTACGTGACATACGGAAGGATGAGGTCCCAGTTTGAGTGGTTGGAGGAGATGTACATAGAGAGCATGTCGCCAAGGGTACGATTAAAACGCTCAGTGAGGCCATTAGTCTGGGGATGATAGGCGGAGGTGGTTCTATGAATTATGTTGCACTTGGTGAGCAAGGCTTTTACAACATCACTCAAGAAAACGCGTCCTCTGTCGCTGAGCAGCTCTCGAGGTGCGCCATGGCGAAGAACAAATCGCTGCAAAATGAAGGAAGCTACTTCTGACGCTGTGGCAGATGGAAGTGCGGCGGTTTCTGCATACCTCGTCAGATGATCAACGGCTACGATAGCCCAGCGGTTGCCGGCCGCAGTGTAGGGAAGCGGCCCGTACAAATCAATGCCGACGCGGTCGAAAGGACGTGGTGGGCTGGGTAACGGCAGCAACTCTCCAGCAGAACGTTGAGGAGATGGCTTGCGACGTTGACAGGTGAGGCATGAGCGAACGTACTTGAGTACAAAGGTGTACATACCCCGCCAGTAGTAACGCAGCCGGAGACGAGTGTATGTCTTGAAGACGCCCGCGTGACCGGATTGTGGGTCAGCGTGGAAATAGTCACAAATTTTCGAACGTAGCTGCCGGGGAATAACTAGCAACCACTTGCGGCCATCTGCACAGTAGTTGCGGCGGTAGAGGAGGTTATCACGAATGGCGAAGTGGGAAGCATGGCGGCGGAGAGCACGCGATGGAGAAGCAGCTGTAGGATTGGAGATAAAATCGAGGATAGAGTTTATCCAAGGATCTTGCCGCTGCGCTGACGGCATGTCATTGATGTGAAGCGATGGCGGGGAGTCGTCGGAAGGGGAAAGGCTCGCGACCTCAGCTGTAAGGGGGCAGCGGGAAAGTGCATCGGCATCGTGATGTTTGCGGCCAGAGCGGTAAACAACGCGGACATCATATTCCTGAAGGCGAAGAGCCCATCTTGCCAGTCTGCCGGACGGGTCTTTCAGTGAGTAAAGCCAGCAAAGCGCATGGTGGTCCGTCACTACGTCAAAAGGGCGACCATAGAGGTAAGGGCGGAATTTAGTAAGAGCCCAAATAATCGCTAAGCATTCTTTTTCAGTGACAGGGTAATTGGATTCAGCCTTCGTGAGTGTACGGCTAGCATAGGCGACCACGTATTCAGCATAACCTGCTTTGCGCTGAGCGAGCACAGCGCCGAGACCAATACCACTGGCGTCTGTGTGGACCTCAGTAGGCGCTGTGGGGTCGAAATGACGTAGGACAGGCGGTGCCGTGAGGATATGTCGTAAAGCATTGAAGGCATCGTCGCACGCTGGTGACCACGACGAAAGGTCGGAACTGCCGGACAGAAGTTCTGTCAAGGGAGCAGCAATGGAAGCAAAATTCTTAATAAAGCGGCGAAAGTAAGAGCACAGCCCGAGGAAGCTACGTAGATCTTTGATGGAAGTCGGTTTGGGAAAGGCTGTTACGGCACGAAGTTTGGCAGGGTCTGGAGATACACCTTCTTTGGAAACAACGTGGCCGAGAATGTTGAGCTGGCGGGCGGCAAAACGACATTTTTTCAAATTCAGCTGCAGTCCGGCATCAGATAGGCAGGTCAAAACGTGCTTCAGACGGTAGAGGTGTGTGTCAAAGTCACGAGAAAAGACGACAATGTCATCGAGGTAGCAGAGGCATGTCTTCCACTTTAGGCCACGCAAAATGGTGTCCATCATCCGCTCAAATGTTGCCGGAGCATTACAAAGGCCAAACGGCATAACTGTGACTTCGTACAAGCCGTCGGGAGTTACAAAGGCAGTTTTGGGGCGATCAGCCGCTTCCAAGGGGACTTGCCAGTACCCGGAACGTAAATCTAGGGAAGAAAAGAGTTCGGCGCCTTGCAAACAATCGAGAGCGTTGTCGATGCGCGGGAGAGGATAGACGTCCTTTCGCGTTATCTTATTAAGGCGGCGATAATCGACACAGAAGCGGATAGAACCATCTTTCTTTTTTACAAGGACAACAGGTGAGGCCCAAGGGCTGCTTGAGGGCTGAATCACGCCATTCTGGATCATTAGGTCGACTTGCTCTTCTATAGCCTGGCGTTCGGTTGCAGACACACGATAGGGACGCTGTCGTAGTGGTGCGTGGGTGCCGGTGTCGATGCGATGAGTGACTGTAGAAGTTTGACCCAAAGAACTTTGATGAGAGTCGAAGGAGGAGCGAAAGTGATGTAGTAGGTTCAAAAGCTGAGTGCGCTGCTCTGGAGGAAGATCGGCATCGATGGAACGGAGAAACAAGTCTGTAGAGGGGGGAGCGGGCGCAATTGAAGGGGGGCTGAGCGCAGTCACGGCACAGTGCGGCGCGTCGTCAGGTTCCTCAGAGATCAGAAGAGATGCGATTGGCTGGATACTTCCGAGACATTCGCCATGGCGCAAAGCAGTAGGGGAGTTAAATGGGTTAGAGACCCATAACATGGAAAAGCCAGCGGAAATAGCGAGCACTGCGTAGGGCAATGGAAGGCACTTGCGGCGCAGGAAAGTATGGGCTGGTGTGAAGAGAACGGTGTCATCGCTAAGAGATGCACAAGCGACACGAACAAGCACTGAAGAGCAGGGAGGAAGGTCGATATCTTCGGCGACGAGGGCTTTAGCACCGGAATTTGACTGATCAGCGTCTGGTAAGGCATCGGGCATAGTCGAGAACCCCACTTCAGCTCGAGCACAATCGATAATAGCAGCATGACGCGACAGGAAATCCCAGCCTAAAATTACAGCGTGCGAGCAACTTGGCAGCACGACGAACTCAATCGTATAAAGGGAATTTTGAATAACTACTCGAGCGGTGCACGCTGCTAAAGGCTTGATATGCTGAGCGCTGGCCGTTCGCAACGAAAGTCCCGCAATTGGCGTCTTCACTTTCTTTAAAGTGCGACATAGTTTTGCGTCCATTACCGAAATCGCAGCACCAGTGTCAATTAGAGCCATGACAGCAACACCCTCGACGAAAACTTCAATTAGGTTTGTCGGCGACAGATGAGGACTTGGGAAGTTCGACTGGGTCGCAGTTCTCGCCTCAGGAACTGCGGCCTCTAGTTTTCCTCATGTGAAGCGTTCTGTCGACGTCGCATCGGAGAGATAGAGCGGCGTCGCGGCGACGGTGAACGGCGGTCGGACATGGCTGAGCGGTCTGGGGAGAACTGAGGGCCAGCTGGAGGCTCAGTAGGCGCGGAATACTGAGGCGTCGGAGACCAGTATGCAGAACCATGAGTAGGTGGTGCCGACACCGGGAGACGGTTGCGGCAGTAACGAGAAATGTGTCCAGCAAGCCCGCAAGTGTAACAGATTGGCCGGTTATCCGTCGTGCGCCAGGGATTACGTGGTCTTGGAGCCGGTCGCATAAACTGCGCAGGTTCTCGCGCAGGCGCAGGAGGCGGCTGAACGTAGGCTGGTGGCGGTGGAGCATATGCAGGTGGCTGTCGGGCCGCAACAGCCGCATAAGTTAACGGCGCTGTAACAGGCATGGGTTGAGGGGCTGGAGGAAGAGATTCAGCTACCTGTTCTTGAATAATGTGGCGCAAACTAGGAGCTAGGTTTGAGGAAGGTTCTTGATGGCAGGATATAAGGGAGAGCTGTCGAGCAACTTCTTCCCGAATGAAGCTCTTAATTTGTGGTAGGAGCGCAGAATGTTCACATGCATCTGTCAGGCCAGCAAGGGACTCGGAGTGCATGGTGTTCGCGCGAGTTATGGCCCTTTGTTTTCGCAGTTCATCATAACTTTGACACAGTGTGACCACTTGTGCGACGGTGCGGATATCTCGAGCCGACAGCATCTGAAAGGCATCGTCATCGATGCCTTGCAGAATGTGCTTGATCTTCTCGGCCTCTGACATGTGTGGGTTAATGCGCTTGCACAGGTCGACGACGTCCTCGATATAGCTCGTGAAATTTTCGCCAGCTTGCTGAGACCGCGTACGCAAGCGCTGTTCAGCGCGGAGTTTCCTCACAGCTGGTCGGCCGAAGACTTCAGAGAAGCTGGCTTTAAACGCGGACCATGATGGAATGTCCGCTTCATGGTTTCGAAACCATAGGTTTGCTACGCCGGTGAGATAGAAAATGACGTTGCTTAACTTTGTTTCCGCGTCCCATTTGTTGTAAACGCTCACTCGTTCATAGGATGTGAGCCAGTCCTCGACATCGTGGTCGTCAGTGCCGCTGAAGATGGCGGGGTCACGCTGGCGGAGGGAGCCGGGGCAGATGATGGCAGAGCCAACTTGTACGGCTTGGTGGTTGACGTCCTCAGGCATCGCAGGAGGTGGTAATGTACGGCTGCGGAGTTCCAGGGCGAGAGGATAGATCTTGACCGGCAGCTCCACCAAATGTAAGAATGGGGGGTTTATTCAGCGGATCAACAGGACTTGATCAGCAGGACTGAGCAGATCAGCTTCGAACACAGCGGCAGCGAACACAGGCAGATCCAGCACGCGCAGCGATCACGATGCCACTGACTGGCATGTTCCTTGTGCACTTCTTCCTCTTCACACTTTGTTTTCTCTTCTGTCTGCACGAAGCAGCGCACATTAAAGAGCCCCAGGTGGTCGAAATTATTTCGTAACCCTCCACTACGGCTCCTCTTTCTCTCTATCCTCTTTCACTCCCACCTTCATCCCTTCCCTTACGGCGTGGTTGAGGCGTCCACAGGAAAGAAGTGAGACAGTTACCGCGCCTTTCCCTTCCTATTAATCAATAATCGTGTCAGCGGAGGTGGTTCAGCTACAGAGCCAGTAGCAGGCCCGTACATTTTAGGGCGCAGCTCTTTGGCGTCCGTTCCTGGGTTTCGCGTCGGCGTCGGCCTCGTAACCAGCTCCGCCCCCCTTTCATCCCCCCAGCGCTAGCAGCGACCGACTGATACCGCTGGATTCCGCTGACGCCGCTAGAGAGTCAAGATAACGTGACTGCATAGAACACCGTCGCCGCCATGCAGAAAGAGGAGGGGAGGGTCCCCCCCCCCCCTCTGTTCGTGTGTGGCGGATAGGGTGCTCTTCAGTTGCCGACGCGCCGGTTATTTCACGTAGGCCCCGGCACGTCGACGAATACGTGACCACCTTCCCACGGCTAGACCTGGTTCTTGGCGCTGCGGAAGCGAGGGTATCATATTGTTTGCGTCGGCATCGGCGGCGTTGTCCCTGAAACCAACTCCGCAGCTGGCGTTGACTCACCATCGACGTCAGCAACATCAGTCAGTCGCTGCTATCTCTTCCCTCCTCCCTTTGTCGCGTTGTCCGCTTGCTGCGCGCGCTTCTGCCCCCATCCTTTGCCGCTGGGTGTACACGCCGCCCCCCTCCCCCCTGTTCCTGCGAGTCTCCGGTTGCCAAAGCGCCGGCTCGAACTTAATTCCTTTCTTCGCTCCTCCTCCAATGCAACCCCCTGTGCGGTGGCAATGAGAGAGCCAGATCGGTGGCGGCGGATCTGGATATGTGCACCGCCCGAGCCGAAATTGCCGCTGCCGTTCGCCACTGCGAAATTATCTGCGAGTTCTTTCTGAGCCATGAGGGAGACGACCGGTGGAAGTCCTCCGTCTGCTGCTGCTGCAGCTGCTGCTGCTGCTGCTGCTGCTGCTGCTGCTGCTGCTGCTGCTGCTGCTGCTGCTGCTGCTGCTGCTGCTGCTGCTGCTGCTGCTGCTGCTGCTGCTGCTAAACGAGCTGCCAGAGCAGAGGCCCAGCGCCGTCGCCGCCAGAATCCAGAGCAGTAAGCGAGGCTGAAGCAGAAGCTCATCGCCGCCGTCGAGAAGACCCTGCCGTTCGCACCGCCGAAGCGGAGGCTCATCGCCACCGTCGAGAGCAACCAGGTGGAAGCGAGGCTGAAGCAGAAGCTCATCGCCGCCGCCGAGAAGGGAGTCTTTGTTAAAGGAATACGTGTGAAAAATGAAAAAAAAAAATTCTGTGATAGCGCGTACATGTGTTGCTCGATTTCTTTGCCTCAATCTATTGAAAAGGTGAAACAGATTATTTGCTGCGCTCAAATTTCGCATTAGGAAGTAACGTAATCGTCGGTAATTTTTTTTCCTTCTTCCTACAGCAACAACAGCGCAGCGTGGTTGGGTAGTAACATTTTACGCAACGTGACTAGGAACGTCATACCAGCGCGAGAGCTGGGCCATCAAGTCGGCTATTCAGCGTAGCGTAAGGCAGGTACTCCCATGATGGGGCTGGTACAGGTAGGTCATCACCGCTTGCTGTGGGGGCTGGCCTGCCAATGAATTTTTATCAGTTGAAGGCCGTCATTGCACTCCCAACCACTTTGGTGGTGGACACGGTGCAAGGGTGTGGTGGTGGACGACGGCTGCCCTACTGGAAAAATTGTACGAGATTTGTACAAGACTGCTGTACGCAATTATTGCTGCGTACAGCCTACGTGAACGTACAGCCTAGGTGAACGTACAGCCTAGGAGAACGTACAGCCTAGGAGAACGTACAACCTAGGTGAACGTACACCCAACGTGGCCGTACAGCCTACGTGAAGTGTACGACATACATGGCATGTATGACTGCGTAATCCCATCACAAAACTAAACGCGTATATATGCAGAGCTGTATGTTAAGAGCTGCCACTGGTCTGTGGGCCAGATGTTTCATGTCCGATTTTCTTCTGCTCCTTGAGGTCTGCTGCATGCCAAAATTTAATCAGTTTATCACCACCTGATTTGCCCGTCCCCTTCGCAGGTTGAATTGGGAAGTTGCGCTTTCTTGTCATGTATTTGACATCGTCGATCAAGTACAAACCTTAATATGTAGCAGGAGTGTAATGTCACACAATTTATGTTTGGAGACTCTTCAGTCTGCGTTACAATTCTTGTATTTGCATCAATATGTTTTGAAAATATGTATCATAGTACTGTTGCATGACAGGTGTGTAAAAAATTAGAGCAGTGCAGAATCTGCATTGGAGTAATATGAAAGCACAGATGCTGCTGTTGGTTGCTTAATTCACTTCTTGTTTACCCATTTTAGTCTTTGGTACTTTCAAATTGCGTGCCAACACCCTCCTATGCCCCTTTCCGGCTCTACTTCCGGTTGCGTGTCACATCCTTGACGTCACCCTAATTGACTGATTTTACTATTTTAGTCTTTGGTACTTTCAAATTGCACGCCCAATCCCTTCCTATGCCCTTTTTTTGGCTCAACTTCAGGCAGCGTGGCGTCAGCTTGACTGGTTTAATTAACATGTATTTGATACATCTCGGCCGCACCCTAACTGACTGACTTAACTATATTTTAGTATTTGATACATTCAAATGTGTCGCCAAGCCATTGGATCACGGTAGACAAGCGGAGTTGTGAACAGCGTTTAACGATCTGGGGGTGGCACAGAGGTAAAGCGCTTGGCTGGGGATCCAAGGGATGGAGGTTAGATTCCCGGTGGAGACAAAATTTTTTTTTTTTTGAGGAGGAGTCGCACACCTCTTAAGCGTTGCTAGGCAATGCTGGCAGAGCTTGGCGAGGAGGCTGCACAGCTGGCCTTAGCTGTGACGTCACACGCATGCGCAGAACTAGGCTATGTGAAGCCACGCGAAGCTGCAGTCTGATACGCGTAGACAAGCTTTCGCTTCAAAAGGTACGGCATGCAAAAACCTGTGCGTGGTTACCGATCCGCACACAGCGTGAGGATTGTTCGAGACTCAGGATTCAAAAGATGCAAAACAGCAGTGTGATCTTAGAGGACGAGAGACATTGACATAGGAATGCTACCATGCTATAGTGATACTCTGCATGGTTGCAAGGCTCCTACACCACTCCCCATGTTTGTGTTGCGCATAATACTAATATCCCAGCTTTAGGCCTTGTGCAAGGCCTCAATCAGTGTTTGCTGCAGTTGTGACAAAATGTTTTGCCGAAATGATGCCCACCATGAGATATGGCTCATGTGTAAAGCATGCATGCTTGGAAAAGACACATGTGGTCACCTGGATTGGCTTTATTCATGTCATGTCTCAGCATGGCTGACACACTGCGGTCACAAAACATCTGCTTTCGGTCCACCAGTTTGGAGCTTGGATATATGTTCCCTTGTTCTGCTCCTCTTGACCTGTTGGGTTCGGGCTTGGATACAGGTTTTCACTGTGCGACGTCTGCAAAATGCAAAAAAAAGCAGGACTATATCCCAGATCCAAAAATTCAGGTCATGTCTTTCCAAACATTTTGGGAAAGGGACAAGTAGGTGATATACTATTATTTGACAACAATTCAATTCAAAAAGTTTCGATTCTGAACTACAGAAATCTGAGGAACTGACACGAGCATACAGACTGTTCAGCATCAGACCCCCACAAAATTTAATACCTCAGTCGAACAGATATTTCAAGGGCCTTCGAACCATGTCCTATCGATCAATCAGATAAATGAAGGGGAAATGAGGGTATTCGTTATAATACATGAAGAAAAGAAGCCAACAGTCGGCGAGGCCAAGGAAAGCACTGGGGATTTACTTTTTTTTCAATTTTTGCTTCGGTAATCACACAAATTAGTAATGTAATCTGTTTAGGGGAAAGATAAACACAAAGTAGAAGCAAAAACAATGTGCCGATGGTGGGGACCGAAGCCACGACCTTCGAATATCGCGTCCGGTGCTCTTCCAACTGAGCTACATCGGCCGCTGTTCCACCTGCTACTTTCTTACGTATTAATGTTGTCTCTATACGAACCTTGAGAGTGTTCACCAGCGCCGCCCTCAACCATAGCAGTGGACGTGGAATGTCCTGTGTTACCGCCAGCGTCACATAGAATGTGATCAAGAGCGAGGGCGAAAGCTGTGCTTTATGCTACCTATGGCTTCAAGACTTCCAGAACCGAGACCCCCGTAGGCGACAATCAGATAAATGAAGGGGAAATGAGGGTACTCATTATAATACACGAAGAAAAGAAGCCAACAGTCGGCGAGGCCAAGGAAAGCACTGGGGATTGTACCTTATGGGTTTGGTCCCCACCATCGTCACATTGTTTTTTCTTCTACTTTGTGTTTATCTTTCCCCTAAGCAGATTACATTACTAATTTGTGTAATTACCAAAGTATAAATTAAAAAAAAAAAGACGAGTACCCTCATCTCCACGTCGACCGCTATGGTTGAGGGTGGCGCTGGTGAACACTCTCAAGGTTCATATAGAGACAACATTAATACCCAAGAAAGTAGCAGGTGGAACAGCGGCCGATGTAGCTCAGTTGGAAGAGCACCGGACGCGATATTCGGAGGTCGTGAGTTCGGTCCCCACCATCGGCACGTTGTTTTTCCTTCTACTTTGCATTTATCTTTCCCCTAAACAGATTACATTACTAATTTGTGTGATTACCAAAGTAAAAATTAAAAAAAAACACAAAGTACAATCCCCAGTGCTTTCCTTGGCCTCGCCGACTGCTGGCTTCTTTTCTTCACCTATCGATCAATGACATTTGTACACCGCTTCATGAAAAGCTACAATAACTACAAAGTCAAGAGAGCAGTGCAAAACTGGAGATTTAAACGGCCTTCGAGAAGTAGAAGTGTGCACTCTTGGATATGGCTCAGCATACACGGCTAAAGAATAAAAATAAACCTGAAAGATTATGCAATCCTACATATATGATCATATGAAGATGCACCTCGACTCAACCTTCTGGCTCTGCTCCAGAGTAAGGAAACAGCTGTTCCTCTACTCAAGGCTTGGTTAGAATTCATGACGGCCTCCGAGCGTTCCTTCCAACAAAGTCTTCTCGAGAAATACCATGCGGAAAGAATGCATGGAGACCTTGACTGAAACCTTTAGTCCCAGCGATCCTCGAGGCATTTTTTTTTTAGAAATGAAGCTTTACTTTAATCGCTCCTCGAGTGCAGGAGAAAACTCAAGTTTTCTCACGAATTTCAAAGTTGCAATGACGCTAATATAGGGCCACTTCGACCTCCACTTGCAAACATGAGGCATTGTAGCGTTCACACGCTGTGCGGACTTCATTCTACTGCATACAAAGCCTTTCATTAAAGCGGATACAATAAGATTCACAGACCCACTCTTTGAAGCATTGGCTCTGTGGGAACCTCAATCTGACTCGAAAATACTGAAACATTGTTTCAAGTACGACCAAGACAAGTCTCCCGAAGTCCATGCAGCTAACGATGAGTGTGGATAGCTGTTGTCAGGTGCAGCTTTTAATGCTGTAGTTGATCACCGCATTATACTGCTGTGGTATACGCATATTACAAGTTGTCACCGGATGCCTCAGCAACATTTCAGAGAGTGCTGAGTGCCAAATTGCAGCAAGTATTTGACGGCTAACAGCAAACAAAGCATGTGCAGGGGTTTCTATGAACCACTGTGAACAGTGGTGCAATTGTAGGGAATGGCATATTGTAAATAGGAAGAGGGAGGTACCGGAGGTGCAGTTGTTTGCTGATTGCCTCGGTGCATAATGTTTTAGACGCACGGTGCTGTGGGGAGGGGGGGGGTCAATTCTGTCTTCAGAGTGGCTCAGGGATATTCGCAGTCAAGTACATTTACAATTACAGCTCCTAGCTTGCTTAGAAACAAGCGGCATTTGATTCTGGAAAGCCAAATTTCTTGGCTGGGGTGCATGCGCTGCAATATGCTTCTTTGCACTTTACATGTGCTCAACGCTCACCGCCGAGCACTTCGAGTGCAAACACGCAACTAGGTCACTAGATTTCACAGCAATTCTAGCACTTCTCAATGCCTAAATCCTGTTCTACACAAGCTTTATGACAATGACAGAAAATGTTGCCAGACGTGAATTTTTTTCAGCCATTTTTCACAGCTGCCTTGTTCATGCAGTTTGCAAAACATATTTTTGTTCTGTTGTGGCCAAAGAAAGACACAAACGCAGGCAGCCAGGAACGTGAGTTTTATTCACGGATGCCTTTGCTTATATAGCCCTTGTCTTGCGCATGCGCCTAAAGTGACACCTGATATTGCGCAAAACAAGGGCTATATAGGCCGAGGCGTTGGTGAATTGAACTCACTTCCATTTCCAGCTGCCTGCGTTCGTGTCTTTCATCGGCCACAACAGAGCAGTTTTACTAGGCTGGGACTTTTTTTATGCAATAAAGCAACTCAGGCTATGAGTAGTGAAGTGCTCCAGAAATTCCAATCGCTTGGGGTTCTTTAATGTGCACTGATGTTGCATAGCAAACGGGTGCCTTACTTTTCGTCGCCATCAAAAAGTGGCTGCCGCAACCTATTAGGCTGCGACTCTTGAGGCAGCTTGTTGATGTTGTTCAGAAGGACTTCACATTCGAAAATGACCAGGTTACACGTAGTGGCATGTACTTTCCAGGCCAAATTTTGGCCTTTGTCTTGTCCCTGTAAGCCATGTGTGCTGCCTAGAGTGGAGGGATATTTCTAGAGGATACGAAGTCATAAGAAATGCTGGAAAGCATTCAAGAATCTCAACTGAACCTTGAGTAGAGAAGACTGTTTTCTTCACTTTATAGAGCTGAGGTAGTGTCAAGTCGAGACATGTTTGTGAATTCGACCCCAAGGGCAAAATTTGAATTAAAAACTATTCCACAGGCATAACAGACTCATGCCCTAATGTCAAGTCCTCTGAACGTTCAGAAGCAACCTCTATATTCACAGGCTAACAGAACATGTTTCCCAGGATGCATGAAAAGGCAGCTGTGAAAAACAGCTGAAAACACCTCACTGCCGCTGTGATACAGTTCATGTAGAACATGACATATGCATTGAGAAATGTGAAATTTAGTGACCAAATTTGTTTATTAAGGTTTGGTTTGAAGTTGGTGCTACACTTGCTCTTTGACCTTGCAGGGCTCAGGGGCAAGGGGAGAAAACATGCATGCTGCTTTGCAACGTATGCACCCAAACAAACAAATTGAACTCCCTGATTGGTTTACAAACAAAGCTGGGAGCCACAATGGTCACTGTGTTTGAAAAGCCATGCCTTCTGCCTACCGTGAATGTGTCTCCACAAAACGAGTGAACCAGCCACTTAGACAGCACCGCGAGTCTGAAGACGTCTGTATTACCCTGATATGACAACTAAGCCATTGATGCCTCTAGCACAAATGTTCATTGTTCCAAAGGCTCAACTGCGCTGCTAGTGGGCCCCCAGCTTCCTTTATACATATGTGCTAAGACCAAAAATGGGAAGACTGCCCAATAGGGGGTGATGAAGAGGCCATGTTTGACGTTTCAATGTCCGAAAGGGGGGGGGGGGGGCTGCCACTTTCAGGCAGTGTCTGATGAGTCCTAATCTAAACATCCTGAGCATACACACATGCAGCAGCAAGCGTGCAATACAT
This sequence comes from Amblyomma maculatum, assembly GCF_055883805.1. Lineage (NCBI taxonomy): Eukaryota > Metazoa > Arthropoda > Arachnida > Ixodida > Ixodidae > Amblyomma > Amblyomma maculatum. Next base: position 148,824 of record NW_028146804.1, read on the forward strand.
GTCTAAAGGTGTACTCCGAGATAAATACAGGCCGTCACCGAGTGTTCTCGCTATGTCTCCATAGCTAAAGCAAAACTGATCTGCGTGCCCACCACCGCAGTTTTCTCTCAGCACCATCGGAGTGCTGTAAGTCTTCAAAGCAAAACCATTACTAGCCCTTTTACACGTAATGTCGTCTGCGACCGTTGTTGGCTGTGATGGTTCTGAAAGAAGAGCAATCACGCCATTGTTGTGCATAGAGCAGCTTGGTAAGATGAGGCATGCGGCTGAGCTCAATACAGGAGGATCAGATTGCGTGACATTTGGAAAAACCCTTTAACGTGAAGTGCACCGAGCAGCTGCCCTTCGTTCAGATCGAAAGCGAAGCCAGCAAAGCATCTATATCTACTGTGGCTGCATTAGCTGTGCACCGCTGCCTACAAGAAACGCAGTACATCAACTGTGTGTGCAGCCAGCCACACCTACTCTCGCTCAGCTAAAGTCTGCTTTGATTGATTTCCTGCTTAGCCAATGATGCCAATGGTGCTAGTGGGGCCTTTGATGGAGATGCTGGCAATTAAGACGTGGCTGCTGATTCCGCAGTGCCGGTTTTGCAAAAGCCATTCTTTGCAGGCAGAAGCCCCTTATCGAAACATTTAAGGCTGTGATCGTGCAATCAGAAAGTTCGGTCAAAAATCTGGTTTTCTGGAAAATCAAAGGGTTGGAAGGTATGTACGCAACATGCCTTTCCCCACAAGTGTGTCCCTGTCTCTGGAAGTCACCATGCAGAGCAAACTTGCTCTTAGTCCTCAAATATGTATCACAGCTCTGCATTAAGTAGGTTCTGTAACATTGCTCCCATATAGTGACAATTTGAAATGTGCAGCACCACAGAAGTATGTGATGATCAATTACAGCATTGCAGTTTGTGATAGGCCATGGTTATGCATACTTGGTGTCAAAAGCTGGGATGTCAGGAGGGTAGCCAAACCTGTATCCACGAAACAATATGCCAGAAGTTCTGGGTTGAACAGGGTTGACCTGGGCCGTCACTCAGCCAATGCTTCACAAAACAGATCTGTGCATACTCACTGCATCCACTTTTGTGAAAAGCTGGATAAACTCGCAGAACAAAGCACAGATAGCGAGCAAATGATATGTCCCGTGTTTACAAGTTGAGTGGCAGTCGATGAGCCCTCAAGGTCACCTAACTGCCAACAAATGAAAAGCAGGCATTGAGGGCTGCATGGAGTTGAAGTTCAAGTGAAAGTATTTTTTGTGAAGTGCCAATTTCCTGTCACGATACTCAATCTCACAAGCTGTACGCTGCCCTGCGAATGGCACAGGAGCCCTGGCCCATTCAGGATCATACAGATTATAATAGGTAATTGTGCTCCTACGTGCCTCTTGCTCCTTGAACTGACCAGGGTGAAAATGGGGGCACAATTATCTGCAAAGGCTCTTTGCAAAACTCAAGAGTGTCAGCTATCCTGCATAGCACAATTCCTGTGGGAAAATATTTTTGCAGGTCCTGGGTGCACAGTCACGTCACACATGGATGACGTAGCCTATACGACACATATATGTATCTCCTAGATTTTTTTGAACAGATGCGCACTTCTCAGTCAAGACGAGATGCGCGGGAATGTAGTGAGCACTGATTCTGTGCGTTTGCAATTTTTTGCTTTCGTTCTGTTTCTTTCGATAGTTTAGTGTACAGCTTGTATGGGTATGCAAAGCGACGCGGGGACTCTGGAGTTGAGTCGGCTTTTTCGCATCATGTCACCGGGATGGTGCGTTTGCTCTCCGCAGTGTAATGAATATGTGCAAGAGTACTTGCCGTATGTGGGGCTGCATATATTCAGTACCAGAGCTTGAGTTATTTGCGTTATACACATGCAGTTTTGTAGTGGCGCAAAAAATTATTCTGTCAAGACAGAGTATCTTCTGAACGGTGCATAAACATTGATGTTTGAATTAAGCCATGAAATAGTATACAAGATGTTTCACATAAGGTTTGGTTTATGGGGTTTAATGCCCCAAAGTGATTCAGGCTTGTATCACATAGCGGGCTTAACTTAAGGTACAAAACCTGCCCCAGTGCACGGGCACAGAAGCAGCCAAATATTCAGTGCTCCCTCCACTGCCACTCAGGCTATCGCAGCGCACACCTCACTGCTACGGAAAAAAAGGAGCAAGCGTGCATACTGCTCTGTGCTTTGCCAAGGGCAGCTCCAGGCGGTCACTCGTTTGAAACAGCACCACCTGCGCTGGCCAAGCCCCCCCCCCCGCCCCCATTTTTTTATCCTCTCCGCACTACTAAGTAAAAAAAAAAGGAAGAAGCATACATGCTGCTGTGCGCTTAGCTCGGAGAACAGCTAGACCCCCCTCCCACTACCTCCACTCCCCCTTCCCACCCACCCACAATTTATTGAGCGCCCCGGGCAGCTTGAAGCAGTCACTCGTTTTAAAGCATTTTGACAGCCAACCTCCCAGTACCCTTTCGTCCTTCCCGCATAGACGAGAAAGACCTTGCAGCCCTTTTCTCACTCCCTCCCAGTAGAATGAAAAAGGAAAAAAAAACCGCCACGCAGGATATGCAGGAATAATACAGACACGTCACTTTTGTGTCAACAAGGTATGAGTTGCTTTGGCCTGAGCAGAAGATAGGGAGGACTAAAGATTTGACTGCTTCTGTGCACATTGTGTTAGAGCACAGGGCTCAATCGGCCACCTTTGTACCTTAAGTTAAACCCGTTACATGAAACAACTATAGTGCTAAAAAATTGTTAGTTCAATAACTAAGCCACATCTTGTATAAATTCACAGCTTAATTTCAAACATCAACATTTATGTGCCCTTAGAAGATGCTCTCAGTCTTGACAGCTATTTCTTTTCACCACTACAAAACTGCAAGTGTGTGGTGTGCATGTGTGCAAATAACTCATGCACTATAAATATGTTCGCAGCCCCACATAGGGTCAGTACCCTTGCACATTTTCATTACAATGAGGAAAACAAACGCACGATCCCACTGCGAAGAAGCAGACTCATGACTCAGTTCTTGTGTCGCTCGAATATCAGCAACCCTGCCAAACCACCAGAAGAAAAAGAACGAAAGCTAAGCAAAAATTGCGAACACACAGAATCAGTGCTCACTCCACATTCCCCCGCATCGTGCCTTTTGACTGAACAGCGCTTTTCTCTCAAGAAAAAAAAGAATACAAACTCCACGAGTAATGTGTAGGTGACATATAGTAGGCTATGTCAATGAAGTATTATGTGATTGTGCACTGAGGACCTGCAAAAATATTCTCCCAATCCCCGTTGCGGCAGAAGTTGGATTCCGTGCTGAATATTTCTGTATTAAGTCTCATGTTATGCACGAAACTTGGGAGGAGCATGCCTTCTCTATTGAAAACCAGAAGGGAAGGGAGGGGGGTTATGAATGGTACCTGTAAGGTTAAGGTGCTCTTAAGAGCTTAATCCCTTTAATACAGAGAGCAAACCAAGGCAGAGTGGAGCAGGTAATGGATGTGGTCATTGTCACAAGAGATGGCTCCTGGCAGTACCCTATTTCTGCCCCCAAAACAGGTTTTACCGCCACAGTGAAGGGGTTTTCGCTGAGGAGAGAAGCACTGCAGAAGTATTCTGCCAGAACAACCCCATACCGCCATTTACATTTGCTGAAACTTGTGAGTTCTCCCTCCTCACTCACAAATCATGAGGATGTGCTTTGGTCTACTCTCCATGGAAGGGGTATGGTATCAGTTACCTTTAAGCCTCAAAACAATGCTTTTCACAAACACGCACACATTTCAAGGTGGAAGCAAGGCCACCTGTTTCTTGCCACATTTGTTATCATCAGCAGCTGCATTTCAATGAGGACAGAAGCCAGCAACACTTTCCTCAGTAGTTTGTAGTACCTCCGCCGCCAATATAGCTAGCCGAGAAGTAATAACTGCTTGACGTGATTCCACATGCACAAATTACATCAGCTTAACACTTAAAAGTACAGATAACACTGAATTTTCCCATCCAATTAAACGCTCAACCACTTCCTTCTCAGTTGCTGCAGTGCTACTGGCATCCCGGTACGTGGCATCCCAGCCATGGCGGTATGGTGAAAATCTGCAACCAGTATGCACTCAAGAACTCTGATCACATGTGGCCGGCCTGCCACTACTCATAATACTGTCAATCATTTTCAAATGAAAGATGGTAGTACTTATGTGAAAGCAGTGCAATGTCAAGACTACTGAAACCTATATCGACTGCATTGCCCCTACTGTACTCTGCTAATTTAACTTGCAGTCAGAAGAATATAACTAGCCCAACAACTGCAGCAACCACAGTGAAGGTGCATGAGCTTCACTTCAAGGTGTACTATCCTCACATCTTATAAAATCAGCTGGTAATGAGATTTGTTTCAAAACTTCTGGCTTTTCCTACCTTAAAAAGAAACTTGCATTTTCTGTAAAATAGCATTTTAGTGAATAGAATGCAGAAATGTATAACAAAGCTAGCTTCAGCTTGTCCTCAATGTCCTTTTATTACCCTAAAGCTGAACATGAGCTATGAGAGACATCATGAAAGAGGGCTTCTGGGCTAATTTCCAGAGCCCTCCCTATTCCACAAAAAGTTCTTTAAACTGTGCACTGGCACTGCCCAACATGTAGGCAAATTTGCATTTTGCCTGTATTGACAGGCCCCAGGCACCATTCCATTCTATATTCTCAGGCTCAGCAGCCAAATGCCATAGCCAGTAAGCAATGGCAGCAATCAAAGAAAACACTGAAGAAACCTGAACCTCGAAATAAACATAAGGAGCCACAAATGCAATAGTAGGTTAGGCAGATAAGAAACTACACATGCTGAAAAATGTCTTGAGCACTTACATCAATGTCCTACTTGCCCATCATAGCACTGTGCGATTCTGGCAAAGGGTATTGTAGAGCTTGAAGAAGCCATTGCTTTGAAGCCACATGGAGCTTGCTGTAAGGTAAAAAGTACCATGAACCAACAAATCAAAGCGTAATATAGTGCAAGACCTACATGCAGAGGCTTTGTGAGCAAGAAATAAAGGCATAGAATAGGACCACCACAATACTTTTTTTTTCTTGAAATGATGCGTGGCATACTGTGTAAGTCACTGTATGAATTTGCCTCTGCCTGTTAAGTAATCCTAGTTTAATATTTTTTTGGATTCAAACTTTCACTTTAGGACTGAATTCGTTGAAGGGCGACTGCCTATAAAGCCAGAGAAGAAACGATGTTGACATCACCCGAGACATACCAACACTGAAATAAATCCTTTCACTCCATCTCGTCGCCAGCCTGGCAAAAGAACAGGTCAGGCATCACAGTGCCCCTAGTTACAAATAAAGAATTTACTTGATTTTAACTGCAAGTACATTTTAACATCAACCTATCCATAATCCACTAATGCCCACTAGGCCCAAGATCAGACAAGCTCTCCCTTTATGCTTTATATCGAGCGAGCCTCTTAATTTGTAGTGCAGGGCCTTAATACTTGCCTGTAACTACAATACTACTTTTCTAAGAGATGTGGAACTTCATTAGAATTCATTTTATGACCTAAGTAGCAGAAATTGTATTTTATCTTGAAACAAGCAGCCCGAAAAAACAAGGCTGTGAAAGGAGACAAGACAGGCGCTAACTTGCAACATATAAAGGAGTCAAGCAACAATGCAAACCACTCAATCACTTATAAGCAGAAAGCAAAACATGAGTCACTAAAATTTAAGAGCACTTCCCTAATCTAGATATCCCAACTCACTGCATGTTAACACGATGGACGGCTCACTAGCACATTCATTACCTAGTCGTGAAATGCCTTCAGCTTCAATGATTTTCCAGCTGATTTGAAATGGATGACAGCCAGAATGTGCGCAGCTGAAAGAAACTGAAAGCAACCAGTGCATTCTTTACAATGCACAGCCAAGTTGGTACCTCTACCTATATCTACATAAATGGAACCGCTCGGATATTTTAGTGATTGATGTTTTGCTGTCTGCTTATCAGTGACTGAGCAGTTTGCGGCGTTGATTGGCTTTATATATTTCATGTTATCAATAAAATTTGATGATGATGATGAACTGATATTTTCTGGCGCAAGGGCATCTATGGCCAAAGAGCGCCAAACACAAGGTGAAATGCCATCTCCTGTTGATATGATAGTTTTGGCGATTATGATGATGATGTGCTAAAAGCTATGGTGTATAGGGCCTAAAAGTTCGTTTGGAGTGTATGATCTCTAAAAACAGTGGTGTATAGAGCCTAAAACGTTCCGAGATGTATAGTGGTCTGAGTGAAATATTAAAAGAAATGTAAATGTTAAAACGCTAGTTATCTAAGTAAGAGGGACGGGTGGGCGTTGATAAAAAATATGACATAAAAACCCTACCTTTGAAAAATATTTAAGAACTCTTTCGGGGGAGAACATTGGGTCGTCGCCGAGAAATATGCACGGATGTTTCGGTATATGTTTTTTGTGTATTTCGGGAAAATGATTTCGCCTTTGTTTTTCAAGTGTTGGACATTCAATTAAAATATGTATTACTGTAAGATGACCACCACATCTCGAGCAGCGTGGTGCAGGAGAGTTCGTTAAAAGGTATGAGTGTGTAGTATGTGTGTGGCCTATTCTCAGCCTGCACAAGGCGACTTCTTTGTATCTGTCTCTTTTGTCTGCAGTGTATCTGCCTATGATAGGTTTTATAGTGTGTAGTTTATTTTCAGTCGATGTGTCCCATTCCTCTTGCCACTGTTGTCGAATTTTGTTTTTAATGTGTGGCTTGAGGTCCTGGTATATTATTTTGTCGATGTCTGTAGTATTTCGACAGGCAGCTGACACAGCAAACCTATCAGCCGCCTCGTTACCTGGTATGCTACAGTGGCCTGGCACCCAGCAAAGTGTAATTTTAAGTTGTAATTTATGGGCAGTGATAAGGTTGTTAAATAGAGTATTCAGGACTGGGTTCTTATTGTGCCATTTCCAAGAAGTTAGGGAGGTTAAAACACTAAGGGAGTCTGTGTAGATGACCGATGACTGTATTTTGTTTTCTATAATGTGTCTCACGGCTAACAGGATACCGTGGGATTCTGCAGTAAATATACTTGTATGTCTGTTCAGTGTTTTTGTTAGTGAAAATTGTGGTCCATGTGCGGCACATGAGACTTGAGTCGACTTTGAAGCATCAGTGTAATACTCATTACAAATGTATTTTGCCTGCAGAGACATGAAGTGCTGTTGTATGGCTATAGGAAGGGCATGTTTCCCGACTTGAAGGAATGTTAGGTCGCAATTAACAGCGTGCATTTCCCACGGAGCGATGAAGTCTTTTATGGAAGTTGTATGGAGGCTGCCAACCGGGATGTCCAGATATTCAATATGAGTGGCTAGTCTTATTGGGTATGGTGGTGTTAGTGACGGTTTTCTTGTGAAAAGTTCTGTGTTAGCTGTGTCAAGCAGGAGCCGGCGACAAGGATGGTCCAGTTGAGACAATATTTTGGTAGCATATCTTACAGCAGTAAATTGTCTTCTTCGCTGTAATGACCATCGGTTAGCCTCAACATAGAGGCTAGCAATTGGGCTAGTTCGAAAAGCACCCGTGGCAAGGCGAAGGCCGAGGTGGTGCACTGGATCGAGCATTTTTAGGGCAGAAGGTGATGCTGACCCATAAACCATTGAGCCATAGTCAATACGAGACAAAACTACGCTATTCAGAAGGCTCAAGAGGCAGTCACGATCTGTGCCCCAGGACTGGTGGGACAGAATTTTTAGCAGGTTCATTGCCTTCAGACATTTTAATCTCAACTGTTTTATGTGTGATATGAAGGAAAGCTTTTCATCAAAAACTACACCAAGAAATTTATGTTCTTTTTGAACTGCAAGGCTCTGACCACTCAGTGTAATGTTGGGCTCAGGTCTAATGCCACGCTGCTTAGTGAAAAGCACGCAGACGGTCTTTGCAGAGTTAAACTTAAACCCATTGTCGTTAGCCCATCTAGACAGTTTGTTGACGCCTAGTTGAATCTGGCGTTCACAGATGGCCAGGTTGCAAGATTTGAAACTTATCTGGACGTCATCGACATATAAAGAATAAGAGATGGTTCTTGGCAGCACGCCCTTTAGCGAGTTCATTTTGACAATAAAAAGCGTGCAGCTGAGGACACCACCTTGAGGGACACCATTTTCCTGTATAAACAGCTTCGAGTATGTATTGCCAACACGAACTTTGAAGGTTCGTTCAGACAAGTAGCTTTTTAACGTGTTCAACATGTTCCCTGTGATACCGAGAGAGAAGAGGTCGCGGATAATACCATAGCGCCATGTGGTATCATATGCTTTTTCAAGATCGAAAAAGACAGATAGACAGTGTTGTTCGTGTACAAAAGCATCCCTTGCATAGGACTCAAATGCAATGAGCTGATCGTCTGTTGATCGCCCAGCCCTAAAACCAGCTTGGTTTGTGTCAAGAAGGCCATTGTATTCTAGGAAGTGAACAAGACGACGGTTTACCATTTTTTCGAAGAGCTTGCATAAGCAACTGGTTAGGGCGATGGGCCGATAGCTCGCTGCAAGTGTGGGTTCTTTGCCAGATTTCAATATCGGGACAAAGATTGCTTCCTTCCATGCTTGAGGAAAGCGTCCTGTGGCCCATATTTTATTATACAGGCAGAGTAGGGTTTCGAGGGTGTCCACATGGAGGTGCCTGAGCATTGCATATGTGATCCTGTCAGCACCAGCTGCTGTGTTCTTGCATGTGTCTAGTGCACTCTTCAGCTCCTGTAGTGTGAACGGGCTATTGTACCCTCCTGTGCATGGTCTCTTATCATGTATAGGTTTACTCTCTTCGGTCACCTTGTGCTGCAGAAAGGAATCTGTATAGTGTGCCGAGCTAAATATGTATTCAAAGTGTTTCCCTAGTGTGTCTGCTTGATGTTCTAGTGTGTCGCCACTAGTGCTGACAAGAGTTGTGAGAGTGTTATAGCCTTTGAGTGCTCTTATTCTGTTGTAGACTTTGTGTGCGTCAGTATAAGAGTTCACAGACGAAAGGAACAAGGCCCAGCTTTCTCGCTTGGAGACGCGTCGAACACGCCTGCCATTTGCCTTTGCTCGCTTAAAGGCTATTAGGTTTTCGGCAGTGGGGTGTCGTCGCAAGTTCGACCATGCCTTGTTCTGAGCTTCACGAGCAGTCTTACATTCTGCATTCCACCAGGGTCTTCGTTTGTTTCGTGGCTTACTTGACGTTTGTGGGATGCATTTTTCTGCAGCTTCTATAATGTGCAGTGTGATCAAGCGCTGAGTTTCATCTACATCTAGACCACTAATGGATGAACAAGGCAGTGATGAGTGTTCCCTGAACATCTTCCAGTTGGCTGCATTTTCTTTGAATTTTCTGGGATTCGACACATTTTCATTTCCGTTCCCAGTATATTTTATTAAGATCGGAAAATGGTCACTTCCGTATAGGTTGTTGATGACAGTCCACTCTGTAGCGGCCAGGAACATCGAGGAGCCAATGGCTAGATCTATGGATGTGTAAGAGTTATGTGCTATATTGTAGTAAGTTGGCTGTTTCGTGTTTAGTAAGCATGATCCCGAGGACAATAAGAATTTTTCGATTAGAACACCTCGGGAGTCCGTTCTTGCACATCCCCATAATGGGTGGTGAGCATTAAAGTCTCCGACCAGCAACCAAGGTTCCGGAAGTTGATCAATCAATTTTTCAAAACCTTCGCTACTTAGCTTGTAAGTTGGAGCAATATACAGGGAACATACCGTTGTTATTTTACCATAAACTAAGCTTCTGATTGCCACTGCCTCTAAGTCTGTGTTGAGTGAGATGTTTCGAGAGGGGATTGATTTTTGTGTTACAATGGCAACGCCACCAGAAGAGTGAGAGCTGCCTTGCCTGTCGTTCCTGAATATATTATATTGCTTAAGGAAGTTTGAGTCTGCTGGTTTTAAATGAGTTTCTTGCAGACAAAGTATGTTTGGTTGATAGTCCGCAAGAATTTCATATATATCATCTAAATTTTTGAAGAGTCCTCGGCAGTTCCAATAAATGAGGAGCGCCATAATTAAAAGTTATTTAGGGGACAAGTTTAAAGTTAGGTTTGTAGGTCCTTGGGACCTGTTATTGGGATTTTTCTACTTCTTTTTCGCTCCAGTGAGCTTTGCCGCCTAGGCAGCTGGGGTGAAGAAGTTGTGTCCATCGCATCTTCAGATGCGGTGGACGACTGTGCAGAAAGCACAGGATTGTCAGTTTTAGGCCTCGACTCATGGGTCGAGGCCTTTGGGCCGGCTGACCTGGGGGTCCGCGCAGCCAGCTTTGCGGGTGGTGGTGGAGTAGCGCTAGCTGACTCCACCGTGGGCGCAGGTGGCGCTGCCCTGGAAGAACTGTGTGCTTCCTGGGCAGGTGCCGACGACCGCTGTGATGCCGCGCCCTGCTGCGTCACAACGGAGTAGTGTGGCTTTTGAGGAAGAGAAAGCCGCTTTCGTGCCTCTCCGTAAGACATGTTTTCCGCGACTTTCAGTGTAATTATTTCTTTTTCTTTTTTCCAGTACGGGCATGAGCGTGAATAAGCTGGGTGATTACCTTCACAGTTTGAGCAGAGAAGCGGCTGTTCTTCGCAGTTCTCTGTAGGATGTTCGTGCGAGGCACACTTTGCACATGTGAGCTGGCCACGGCAACTCTGAGAGCCATGGCCATATTTCTGACATTTGAAGCAACGGCGTGGGTTAGGGATGTAGGGCCTCAGTTTTATCTTTGTGTAGCCTACTTCAACAGATTCTGGGAGAGTGCTTGCAGCAAAGGTGAGTACAATGTGCTTTGTTTCTATCTCTTTGTCATCTCGTCTTATTTTTATCCGGTAAACATCTGTTACATTTTGTTCCTTCAGGCCTTCAAGAAGTTCTTCTTCACTCACGTACCTAAGGTCATCATCAGAGATGACTCCTCGGGCAGTGTTTAGTGATCGGTGCGGGCTAATCTGTACCGGTATTTCTCCAAATGATTTGACTGCACTTAGCTTCTGATACTGATGGTTGTATATTAATTCTAGTAGCAGGTCACCGTTTCCAAGTTTCTTTATCTTATAGCCCTGGCCAATGGCCTCAGTCAACGTTCGAGAAACAACAAATGGGGACACAAGTCGTGCAGTGATTTCCTCGTGGTCACTGTGGACCACGTGGAAACGAGGAAAGTTGTTTATGTTCTTTGAGAAGAACATGGTGGTCTCGGTGCGCCCCCTCTTAGAAGGAGGACGATCGGGGTTATGGAGTTTAGATGCCATAAAAAGTGTATTGTTCGGCTGCAGTGCCAGCCACCCACCATGGAGCCCAACGAGGGGACGGGACAGAAGTTGTCAATTCCTGCCCACGCCAGCTGTACACCGTAACTATAACCCAATATGGCGTAACTCAGGGTAGCTAGCCACACAAGGTTAACCCTCGCCGCCTGGAAGTAGGAAGAAATGAAGGAGGTAAGAGAGGACAGGACAGTTCTAGGAAAGAAAATAGGAAAGTGAAAGATGGAGGGGAGAACAGGAAAAGGCGACTGCCGATTTCCCCCGGGTGGGTCAGCCCGGAGGTGCCGTCTACGTGAAGCTGGGGCCAAAGTGGTGTGTTGCCTCCGCCGAGGGGCCTTAAAGGTCCGAACACTCGGCATCGGCTCAACCACCAGGATCCCCTTTTCCCCGGACACGGCGATGCCACGCACGGCTAAGCGTGGGTGCTGGGGTCCGTGGTGTCGCACGGTACACCAAACATCTGCTTTAGCAGATGCCCCCTGCGGGGATCAATAAAATTTAATTGCGAGTTACTGCCTGCTTGCCTCCTTTCACATCCTTGTTTTTTCGTGCTGCTACTTTCAAGATGACGCCTTACCAACTCATGCAAATTGCCATCCTTCTCAAAGTATGTTAGTCAAAGAAATTTACTTCATTTGGTACTGACCAACACACATGGCCAGGTTTGATGCAACTTAAAGGCGATCAAAGAGAGCATCATCATAAAGCATGAAAGTTGGCTCAGAAATGCACCTCTCCATGCAAGTGTAGCTTGCACAGACATGAATTTCTGTGGTAAACAAAACACTGGGCTGCTGCAAGGGTGGTACAGCAGAAGCAGAGGGTGCTCCGACAGTAAGAGGAAATATGGCATTGAATCTTGCTATACACGGAGACATGTTGTGGGCTATGCAGCCAAGGTATGAAAGGAAAGGAGACAAGTTTTAGTCTCTTTGCCGAGGAGAGTGGTTTGCTCACTATTTGGGCTAGGCATGTGCAGGCTTGAAGTGAAGGGAGAAAGTTGGAGAGTTAATGCAAGGTCACTAGCGCTGAAGTAACCCACTCTACATGGCAAGGGAAGAGAGGTATGTTGCCTTCACTTTCTTGCCTAGCTTCAGCTGCATAGCCAGACATTTAACCCTGAGTATAGTGATGTGCTACCGTGTAGAATTGAACACTGAAAGTAGCACAGGAGTACAGCATCATTATTCAATCCATAATAAACAGGTAATACAGGTAAAGAGCATGCTGCGCTCTAAAGTTGCCGACGGCGTATTTACTTATTTTACATTAAAAAAAAAAGTTAGTGACCCATAAATATGATACTTCTGCTATTATGAGAACTCCACGGCTATGTAAATTGCATGAAGAAAGTGAACCTATGGATAGCTTGCACTGACAACTCACTAGGCACCCACTGGTGAACCAAAAGTAGAGCAAAAATTTGTCTAATTTGCATTCACCATCTTCATCATGCAGGTATTGCAGACACTAAGCACAGTTCACCATCATAGCACTTATGATATCATCCAAGCCATCTATAAAAGCTACCCAGATTATCACATGAACATTTCAGTAGAGATATGACTTTCCAAGGGTCATATTATGACACTGACCAAATTCTCATGAAAAAAAAATTATGACCAAATTAGCACCTTTCTCGGAGTTCAGTGCATGGGCGTGAGATATGCTTTTACACTTCTTTTCGTCAACTGCTACTGTTTCAGGAAAAGGGGTCATCAAACTAAGTAACCTGAGTAGAGTTGCAAACAACGAAATTTAGGAGTGTGGTGAGGGGCAGACTTTGTGGCATTGCGAAGGTACTCTACTAATGCTAACAGTAGGCAGCCTTGATTTGATCATGGTGTTCAACATGCCAAAGAAACTGACTTCGAGGGTCAGCCATTGTAGATAGCTCTGGATAATTTCGACCATCTAAGCTTTTTTAATGTGCACTGACACTATAAAGCACATGGGCACCTAGCATTTTTCCACCATCGAAATGCAACCACCCCAGCTAAGACCGAGCCCGCGTCACCCAGCTCACTAGTCAAATGTCCTAAACGCTGAAGCTGCCACAGTAGGGTGTAGGCAGCCTTGAGGCAAGGTTGCATTTGCAGGCATGTTTTGTACAAGTCAAGCTTATATAAGCTAGGTATGGCCAAACTGTGGCTCATGAGTAGCATGAGGCTCCTTGCAAAGTCCAGGTGCAGTTCACGACTGCTTGGCACCTGTCCACCTCTCACCATTCACAGTATTTCTGCATCTACAGCCAGCTTCTTCTTTTTTTTTAGGAAAAAACAAAACAAAAATACAGCCAGCTTCTCTGTTCTTTCCCCTTTAAGTTCCAACCCACCTTTTGTTTAGTATTCTTTTGAACAATCAAACAATGTGCCACCCTATGGACACACATCTAACAGAGCTGCTCACGACTGTAAACATGCTCATTCGAGAACTTCAATCTGCTTGCTTTACAAATGGGGCAGTAGAGGCATATTAACAGTCGTGGCATGAGTTCTTCACTCTGACCACCTGCTTTGTTAAATAAAAAAAAAGTCATTATCATCATTTACTTTGCTCTTTGTAAAATTGCCTTTTTAGTCGAGAGTTCTCATTAAAGGTATGGCAGCTGTTGCTGTAGGCCCATAGTTAACGAGCTGTCTGACATATGCCCGCACTGTACTCGCTTGCGAGTACATGGAGCTGAGCCTTAGCAACCTTCGTGGTGATGCAAAGAGATGTTTGCCCATGCTAACATCTTGGCATTTCCATAATGGCGCAGATCAGTGTCTCCACTCCCACTTGTGCTGTGAGCATTCCTGTCACTAGCACATATTGAAACCAAAAGCGATGGCAGCAGGCAATGTGACATATGCCAGCAGAGAGATGTTCACTTGCTTTTCCTCCACACATAGTGAATTACAATCCCAGAACTTAAGTGGATTGCCCGCTCCACAACAGAGCACCTGCATCCAGCACAGATTGTGTCCCGACTGTGTTTGGAACTCATGCTAGCGCAAGTAGGTAGTGCCCATGGGTGACAGAGGAATTGCCAGTCATTCTGTGCGCTAGCCTGTGCTTCGTGTACACATGTCGTCTGTTTTAAACCTGTAATAGGTCTTAGAATGGTGTTGACCTCAACAGTTTATGCCATTCTTTCAGATAGTCTAGTGCGGGGAAGCACGGTAAGATTTCTTTGGCACTATTCTCAAATAAAACAAAGGCTCAGATCACTGTTTTCACTGTTTCAGAGTTGAGGAATGGCTTCGAGTTCACAAATAGCACACAAAGATTGTTTCTGCACATAGTTTTCCAGTCGCACTCTGAGCTGAGGTCTTTAAAAAAGATTATTGCAGAATACTGCTGCTCTCAGACTTGCTGTCCTCAAAAGTGAGCACTAGTTCATGAGAGCAATTTGCATTTGTAGCAGCGGCAAGTACCAATAGTCCATTATTGCAGAGGGCACAGCAAGCGCAGCAGAGACAATCTACTGGAAATGGTAGGTGCAGCTGAACACATACTCAAGTAAATTTCCAGCCGGTCCTGTTGATTTCGGCAGAGCAATCCAGACTGCTCCATGGAGCGATCTTGGCTCAGCAATCGCTCCTCATCTGCATTTGGAAGATGAAACCTGTGTTCCGGATCTGCATTTGGAATACAGTTGGTCCAAAATGAGCAGAAAAGAATGTTCTGTAAGTGACCACAGTCTGTTATTGGAATTCACCATTAACAGAGTTTTACTATCTACCACCTCGATCTGCTCATAATTTAAGTAGCATTATAAGTCTGTGATCCTGCAGGGACCTCCGATCTCACACAAAGGATTCAGTGGCGTAGTAGGCACAACACACATCAAGAGGTGCCAGATAGTGTAACTTGTAAGAAATATTATGCTAACTCTTCGTTACTTGCTAGCAGAGCAAACAGTATGTCCGTCATCAAACATTCTTTTAAACCCTACTTCATGGCAATGGAAAAAGGCATTTTGAGTCCACTTGAGGTCTAACTTAGTACAGTAGCGATGAACAAGCCCCTGAGCCTGCCATGTGCCAAGGCGCAAATGCGCTTCACTGTATTGCACGAGTGAACAACCGGAAGACTGGAAGCTTGAACAATCTGTTTCCAGAAAATGGTGACGTTGTTTGGGCAGTTAGGTTGGAATAATAAGCAAGCACTCTGCCCGTACCTTCATCTACTGGATTTCCTCTCAAAGGTATGTATGCCCAGCAAACAATGTCTGCAACTTAATCCAGGAGTAAAATCACAGCATGTTCTGAGGACTTCGATCATAACATTGAGTTTTTGATCATTCCAGTCACCTCAACATCAAATCCAAGACATATGTGGCAGCTTATGGAACATTCGCACATAAAAAACACACCGAGAAATGCAAGCCAGTCAGTCTAAAGGCAGCCTATCATCCTCATATTGTTCATAGCCTTCCTAGTGCCACCAAGTTTGCTTCCCTACCACCCTCTGAACATGCAATGTTCCACCCCAACTCGGGTTACACACAAGCAGTGCACCAAGAAAGGCAAAAGTTCATCCCTAGCTCCCACTACGTCAACTCGGAAGAATGTGCAGAGTCGGACCAGATATATAAATTTTCACAAGAGAATTCAGTCAAGTGCCATCTTTCCATCTTTCAACTTTACTTGCTCTCTAGCAGATCTAGCTTGGATTCATTTTGCACTCAAAGCTCAAGTTATGTTTCAACAACTTCAACATATTTATCAGGACTGCAGTGTAACTGCCTCTATTATCCAACCTTTTTTTTTTGCTGAAGTTGACATGGTGAGTGAGCAGTCTAGTTATACAATAATTTTTTCCAGTTTTAACAGACAATTAGGGAAATAATTTTTGTGAACTTTCCTTTTTAAAGCTGCTTTGCTGACAAGTTCCTGCCTGCAAGCCAGTGAAGAAAATGTGGTATTATAGCTATTTGCACAGTTCCATTAAATTATCTCAACACTGACATGATGATCAAGTGATATCTAGGAAGATATTGGCACCAGCGCAGCAAGCAGTCTGCTGCTTGTGCATCATGACGGGCCAATGCTATCGAACTGCCAAACCTTTTATTATGTCAAAACACGCTCACCCGATCAATTATGAATTGTGAAAGGCTACGCACTCAAAAGTGGAAACACATCCATTCAAAAAGTACAAAGAAGTAAATTGCAGAATGTAACGTGACTGTTCAAACCATGTATGGAAGTGCATGCGGCCACCAAACGATTCATAAATGTGGTAGCCATTCATGAGCTAGATCCAGACACACCACCACTTGTTGCGACTAAAGGAAGAAGATAACGAAAATGCACGGGCCTACTACTGGCTCTGTAGCTGAGCCACCTCTACTGCCTCGTGCGAACAGAAGAGAAAATAGAGAAAAAAAAAGTGGAAGAGAGAGGCACGTCGCAACAGCCGTCGTCCACCACTGAAACGGTAGTAGGTACAAAGTAGTAGGGACAACAGATAGAAATCCAGTGGCAGGCTAGCCCCCGCCGCAAGCTGCGGTGACCTACCAATCGCAGCACCGAAGGGCCAGGAGCAGCCACCCCCCGAAACCACTTCCTTATCAACATCTACAGTTGTTTCTACAAAACATGCATAAATTTAAACAAAAACACCACACTGGAATGATATCTTGAGCAAAGGCTTGTTTTGCTTAGAATCCTGCATGCACTCCTCAATTTAAAACCTGCATGAATTTCATACACTGAGTACAAAAAAACCTGCACACATTTTGATTCACATTTCATATCAGGGAAGATGTCGATGGGGCATCTCAGCACAATTAGTTCAGGTTTTTTTGCTTTATTTGTAGATAATTACACAAGAAAATCAATACTATTGGTACTGTGAGAATGCATAATTAACTTTACACCTTACTGCCATTTTTGGACTGAAGGCCTGAGTTTGGTGTCTGTCATTTATATGCACTTTGTAGTTTTTGTGGATTACTTCAGTCAAAACAAATTATGCAAAAGAAAATGTGAAGCCAATACAGGTAAAAAAATTCAAAAATGCCTAAAAAAACTTTTTTTTTTTCACCTTCTACTTGCACCCAAGGCTCGACAATGGTGCTTTAAGTACGATTACAGCTGAATCATACTGCCGTCGCGTGTTCGCCGGCTCCTTATCCCATAATCCGCAATATTTATAGAACATTTGAATAATGAGCTAGCCCTGTCGTAACGCAGGTAGGTTTTACCGCTTATTCAGTCCGTGTAAATTCAATGCACAAGCGCCGGAGCTTCAACTGCAGCACAACGTAAGGACCGGGTCGAGGCACTTACGAAGTTGCCCATACTAAATTCTTGCCGAAGGCTGAATCGCAGTACGGCACCGGCATCATGCACCCCGCAATGAGCTTACGAATGATGATTTGTACGGCATATTTTACTCCAATCGTGCAGCCCACGACACTGTCTCTTTTCCAGGACACTGCAAAAGCATTAACACCCCCCCCCCTAACTTTGTCAAAACCAAACAACCGTTTGTTATGAACGCGTCTTGTTGTTTACGAACTAACAAACTAGCATTGTGTTGGCATGCATGACCAGTTCTGCGCTGTTTTCAGAAGAATGTGCAGGACAGAAGGAAATTTACTTACATCTGAGATGCCAAACGTGTCCCGGGTAGTGACCGCCCTCCAATAGTCCCGCCGTCAGCTTAGTGTTTCCAGTGAAAGCGCACAAAGGAAGACGCACTATCTGTTGGGCACGCCGGCACACTTTTTGCACAGGTTTACACAGAACCTGACGACGCTTCTGCACATCGCACGAGCTATTTTGCTGCGCTTTGTGCCTCGCAAATCTCGAGAGCATGACGCCGCCAGCCACAAAAGGAAGCGCGACGCCGCGACGCCGCCACCAATGGCTATGACTAGCACTACAGCTTCGGCTGCTTCGGCTGGTTTCGACTTGTTTCGGTTTCGGAAGTTGCCGAGTTCAACGGCTTTGCTGTTCGCCTAACAGCGGCAAGCACGATGTCAAGTGTCTACGCACTAACGCTACATGTTTGTCGTGTATGCGCGCCTGTAGTTTGGGCATTCAGAAATGTGACGGTGCTAGCGAAAGCTAGCGGTGGCGGAAAAGACCACCGTGAGTTTCGCTTCTTTTTTTGCGATGCTGGAAAAACTATGCGTGCTTGTCATGTACGTCGGGTTGACAGATAAGAAATGCGTTGCAGTGGTTCAGCAAATCGGAGCTTTGGCCCAATGCATCGCCAAGTTCCTTGCGAAAAATCCTGATCATAAACAGCGACAGTGGCCATTGTTTTAGTTGTGTGTTTATATTGGAAGATCAAGGATTTGTTTGGAAACAGACGCCGAATCCTGCTCGCACACTGTTCCACTGGTCCCCCGCGAGCGATACTTTCTTTTGTGATGTGTGCATCACTACTATCAGTGTTCAACTCTTGAATGGTGATGAAATTTTAATGGCTCTAGCTTATACCAAAAGCAAAAACAGTTGTGTGAAAGCATGGCGCCTGCAGTCAGGCAAGACATGCGACATGCAAAAATAGCTTACCGGTCAAGCTTCAAGCGAAGACAGTGTGGGGTGTTTACGTGGGGATCCGGTAAAAACGTCCCCGGAAAAAATGTCCCTATTGGCGAAGTAGGAAAAAATGTCCCCGAACGGGGCTGGAGTCTTGCGCTATAGGACGTAGACTACGTTTCTTCGTGGCGAACTGCAATGATGAATGATGCATGTAAACTTTATTACAGCGGTTTCACCTGTCGGCTTGGAATTGACCGCGAACATCGAATTGATGCGGGCATTCATGACAAAAAAAATTATGGCAGCGGTAATACAGTGACAGTGACATGCTTTAATTTACGCAGTTCTTGTAAACATTTCGGGCCCCCAGAGGACGCAGGTTCCATATGATGATTACATTTAACTTAAAGCCGAGAAAGAATGGCATAACATTTGTTGGTTTTTTTCATGTGTGTTCCAGAATAAATCTTTTTTAGGGCCGATTTTGGCCTTAGGGACGTTTTTTCCTAGTTGCCGCTTCTTCAGGGGACGTTTCTTCCGGAGACGTTTTTTCCGGGGACGTTTTTACCTACACCTGTTTGCGTGCACGTTACTTCAATTAAGCACAAATGAAACTGACCATACAAATATTTCAACTTGTCTCTGTGGCCTACAGCATACATGCAGTAAAGAAGCAAAAGCAGCCAAGCTGCTTGTTCCATGCAGCATAAATAATTATGCACTGCTGTTGGGAAACTGCACAGCATATATTGGTGGACGATCGTTGAACGTGCAGCTTTCTTCAATAGGTTACGCATCTCGCGTGACGCAGCCTACAGTGACACTGAAAAATATGCCATCTAAAAGACATTTCCTTGCAATATTATGCTGCAGCATATATGTGTATAGTATGCATAGCTTCGAGATGCAACACATATACTGTTGGTATCGCCCCTCATAAAGTACTAGGATTTTTGCATCTTTTCATCAGTCTAAGATCACCGATTCAATCGTTTCTTTTTTTTTTTTCATTTGACAATGAGACTGACAGCATTTGCAAGTGTCATTATGCAGCAGAAAGCTTCAATTCAGAGTAGTTCAGTTCAGCAAGGGTTTGAATAGTCTCAGGAAACTTAAAAATGGCGTATAGATGTAGATGTGCAAGTCAAAACTCAAAAGGCTGTAGCAACTTTTTTGCTCGGCATATCCTTGCGCTGAAAAAGAGAGTCAGTCCGGTTGTTTATAATCAGCCAAATGAGTGATGCAGAGAAAGAAGCAGAATTGTTGTCATCTTCTCTCCCACCCCATCTGTTAGTGCTGTTCAGTCGTTTGAGAATTGTCTTTCTGTGGTCTTTGCAAAGGATTATGAGTTCGTGAAGTTCAGTACTGGAGTTGGCTTTCACATTTCTGTTATCACACTTACTTTTCCTTCTACAGATGAAACTCCAAGCCAATTCTTCATACAAACTTGTGATGCCTGACGGTGGTAAAGCTGTGCAGTTATATTGCGTCACCTCCATTCATATGCAAAACACAATATAAGGGTGATTATGACTGCCAGTTTGACTATCGTATACATGGCAGCGGCAACACATCAACATTGTGCACACGTATAATGGCAGATACAATGAACGAAGGGCAGTGCTAGTCAAGGTGTGCAGCAGGAACATCATTTACTAAACTTTAAGTGAACAGTTCTCATTCGACTGAAAAGATTCTGCACAATAAATACCAAAAAAATCCCGATTAGTCGACATATTGGTCATGACATCACAGTTACATGACCTCGTGTGAGAATTTCAAACATCTCACAGTGAAATAAAGCTAACAAAATAGGGAGGGTGCAAATGAAGCCAATTATCAAGGAAGCTCTTCTAATGAGGACATTTCAGAAAATAGTAGTTTAACAAAATAAATACGTTGATACTAAAGCTCAACCCATGTGTGCCCTCTGCATGCAATGTCTATAGCCATGTAGGGTCAAAGGTGTGTTAGTGGGGCATTTAGGGAATGCTGTTACATTGGTAATAATTTTGAAAAGTAGATAACTTTAAACGAGAAAAATTATATAAAAATTTGCAGAATGAAATTGCAGTTCATGTTTAAGATGCTGTCACGTCTATTATTGAGGTAAACTAGCTGAAGCTCCAAAATTATTTTGACTTTGTGTAACTACTTTCTCTTCTTATATTTTGCACTGATCATTATAATTAATCTTTGACCTTCTGCATGTTATGCCACTGATGTGCGTTCAATGAATTAAGTTACAATGCTCAAATCTTGTCTTAGTTCATCTTATTTCTTCCGCATTTCTTTCATGCCATGATATATATATTGCGCATACATTTTTGTTTTGTGATATGTTCATGCTGAACTCTGTATTTATTAAAGAATATGTATTCTATTGCCTATATTTTACATTCAATGCTAGCAGCACGCCCATGTAGATATACGAAAGCATTAAACTTGAAATATATATGGCATATATATCAATGATTATTCAGGAATTAACATGTAAATACAATATGGTTCGCCAACCAGATGAAGGAAATTGGTATCAACTGTCTAACTCGGTGATAAACTGTAAAACTATGACACAAACTTTAATTCTCTTAATGATCTTTTCTATTTAATTGTCAAATATGAGGACATACATGCGGATGATACCACTAAATGGCAGAAAGTAAAGTGGAGCTCAAGAGACTTCTGATGCGCGTACAAGAAGAGAGTGAGAAGTTTGGACTTAAACTGAACATTAAAAAGACAAAGATCATGGCGTCTTGCCCCATCAAGTCCTGGAGCATAGAGGGACAAGAAGTGGAAACCGTGACAGATTTTCTCTTCTTGGGCTCCAAGGTAACCCCGGAAGGAGACTGCAGTCATGAAATTAGGAGACGCCTACCTCTGGGAAAAAGAGCCATGGCTAGCCTTGACTGCCTAGTAAAGAGCAGAGACATTAGTCTGCCAACCAAGATCCATATAACTAGTGCTATGGTCTTTCCAGTTGTGATGTATGGATGCGAGAGTTGGGCTGTGAAGAAGGCTGACCGCCGAAGAATTGACTCGTTTGAATTGTGGTGCTGGCGGAGAATCTTGAGAGTTCCTTGGACGGCCAGAAGATCAAATCAGTCGATATTGTCGACCATAAACCCTGACTGCTCATTGGAGGTTCAAATTCTAAAGTTAAAGCTCAGCTACTTTGGTCATCTAATGAGAAGAGAGGAGTCGCTCGAGAAAGATTTGATGTTGGGAAAGGTTGAGGGTCACCGGAGAAGGGGTAGGCAGCGAACGCGATGATTAGATGGCATCCTCGAGGCGCTGCAGATGAAGTTATGTGATGCTAGGAAGATAGTGAGAGACCGGAAAGTGTGGCGTGATATGGTTCATAGGGTCACGAAGAGTCGGACACGACTGAACGACTGAACTGAACTGAACGGATGAGGACATACGCCTATGAATATCTTCCAAACCAACTAGAACATCCAATTGAGAACTATATATATACCATATGAAGTGCCATTTGAAATCCCGGGGACCGATTCAAATTTTCAAAACCACTTTGAATATCCAATAGGGTAGGACATATATGAATTGTAATCCTGTATAATATGGAAAATCCAGTTGGGATTCTAAATGATCATTATGAACGTGAGAACAATTGGGAGTGCCCATTGTTTGCAAAACCATTTGGGTAATTCCGTTACCTGCCAAATTGGTCGTAATTTTGTGCCCATTTGAGCTCATATATGGCTGTATCTAATTGGGTCAGTGTGGGGCCGAATGGAACCATGTTATAACTGGTTTAATTTTTTACGGGGAGGCTTAGTGAGCCAACTGAACTCGCATGGACCCTGAATGAGCACTGCGAAATCGAATGCTGGTGCTGTACGAGCATCGTGATTTTAAGCGAGCGTTACGATGTCTCCTACAACTGAGCGTACGAGCTCTACAAGAGTGCGTACGGCGTCTGCGGGGGTTTTACGTGAACTGTACGAGATCTTCTACAAGCTGCTTGAGCCCTCGTACATCTGTACAAGACATCCTACAATCCTCGTACAACCCTACAAGACATCGTACACGCTCTAGGAGACACCGTAGACGCCCTACGAGACATCGTACAATCCTCGTACAACTCTACGAGACAACGTAGACGCTCTAAGAGACCTCATAGAATTCTTGTACAAATCGCATAGCTCTTAGAAATCTCCCACATTTCTCGTACACATCGTAGCAATCTCGTACATTTCGCATACACTTTTTCAGTAAGGTGTTGTTGCGGCGCGCGTCTTTTTCCTCTTCCTTTTCTTTCTTCTCTATTTTTTCTTCTTTCTGCACGAGGCAGCGGAGTTGGCTCAACTGCCCCGCCGGGGTGGTACAGTGGTAAGACTCCCGACTACTGTGCCGGAGTACCCGGGTTCGAACCCCCGCACTAGGTGGCCGCGTTTCGATGGAGGCGAAACGAACAGGCGTCCGTGTGCTGTGCGATGTCAGCGCACGTTAAAGATCCCCAGGTGATCGAAATTACTCCAAACCCCTCCACTACAGGTCCTTTTTCTCTTTCTTTTCCACAGGGGTGGCGCAGTGGTTAAAGTTAAATTGGTTCACAGGAAGGGAAAGGCGCAGTAACTTTCACACTTGCTCTGTGGACACCCGAACCGCGCCGTAAGGGAAGGGAGGAAGGTGGGAATGAAAGTGGAAAGAGAGAAAGAGGAGCCGTAGTGGAGGGCTACGGAGTAATTTCGACCACCTGGGGATCTTTAACGTGCGCTGACATCGCACAGCACACGGACGCCACTTCGTTTCGCCTCCATCGAAACGCAGCCGCCGCGGTCGTGTTCGAACCCGGGAACTCCGGCACCACAGTAGTGGGGCGTCTTACCACTGCACCACCCCGGCGGGGCACTTACGGCGCTCGACTA
Organism: Amblyomma maculatum; assembly: GCF_055883805.1. Classification (NCBI taxonomy): domain Eukaryota; kingdom Metazoa; phylum Arthropoda; class Arachnida; order Ixodida; family Ixodidae; genus Amblyomma; species Amblyomma maculatum. The sequence continues at coordinate 172,528 of NW_028146804.1, forward strand.
CTGTTCCCAAGTACGCGGGATCCAATCCCGGCCTCGGCGGCAGCTTTTCACTGCGGGTGAAAAGCAAGGCGCCCGTGTGCTGCGCGATGTCAGTGCACGTTAAATAATTCAAGGTGGACGAAATTTCCGGAGTCCTCCACTACGGCGTCTCTCATAGCCTGAGTTGCTTTGGGGCGTTAAACCCACAAGACCAAAACCAAAACCAAACCTTTTTCTCTTTCCACTTTCACTCCCACCCTCCACCCTTCCATTACGGCGCGGTTGAGGTGTCCACAGAAAACAAGTGAGACTGTTACCGCGCCTTTCGCTTCCTATAAATCAATCAATCAGGTGGCTCAGCTACAGAGCCAGTAGCAGGACAGTGGATTTTTGTTTCCTTCTTCCTACAGCCACAACAACAGAACAGCGGGCGTTCAAGTTTGGGATTGCAGATGGCAGGAACACTAGACAAGATAAGACTTGTGGAGGAAAAGCGCAGTAACTCAGGTTGTCTTCGTCTGAGGCGCGCTGCTTCCGTGCCGGTGCTCAGGAACTGACATCGAACACTGCACGAGTGGGCCGTCCCTGTGAGCTCCAGCTGAACGTGTGAAAGACACGGTGTCATCGTTCTTTCTGCCATTTGTTCTGCGTTGCTTCCGACACTCGACTGTCATAGAGGTCATAGTGCTAACTAGCAAGGCTAGCGCATGCTGCTGAAATGTGATTGTGGCGGTGTAGGCACTACAACAGTGCTAGGCTTACCGGGTTCCATCTGTACATTGCACAATGCGCCCATTTTATACCTTCAGCTACGCACGGGTCATCGGCCATTGAATGCGTAATGGCAGAGTGCATTGGAATTGCTAACATGTTCATTTCTTTACTATACGCCCATCTGAAATGCTTCCTCCTGTTTTCTCTTCGTCAAAGCTCGCTATCAGCCGTTGTAGAGCGAATACAGATACGATGACAGCGTCGTCTGCGCGAAGCGTCTGCTAGCGCGCGCTACACGACGGGATGGCACTGCGCTCCACCATCTGTCCCCACGATAGCACGGTGCCGAACACTCCTATTGTGTTCGCCCCAGCCGAACGTGCGGCACTGCACGAGTGGCGACCAGCCGAACTTATGGCAGCGCACGAGTGCGCAGAAAGCTCCACGAGTGCCGTCAGCCAAAGACACCATCACACTTTCTCCGAGAAGTGTGCTTTTGGATGGTACGCCATCACTCCTGTCGCGTGGCATTCCTTGGCGCGCGTTCAAGATTGGAATTGCAGATAACAGGAACGCTCCAGAAGCGCTATGATAAGGGTGGGTCAAGAGAGAGAGAGCAGAACTTTTTATTGATTCCAGCGGATGAAGAGGCTCCGGCCCTCCGTCGTTTGGGATGGATGGCGGGTGCCCCGCCTCAGATGCAGGCCGGCAGACGTTGTTGGCCGGCGGCGTCCCAGGCCAGCTGGATGGCGGCTAGCTGGAGCTCAGGGTCCGAGCAGCGCAGCATGGTCTCCCAGAGTTGCGGCGTCAGATTTAGACCCCTCCCGGGAGAAAAGGGGCAGTCCCAGAGGATGTGTTCGAGGGTCCCTCTCGAGTCACAGTTTGCACACAATTCATATCTTTCTCCTGGGAGCATATGGCTCACCAGGAGCGGGTGCGGAAATGTCCCGTCTGAAGGCGACGCCAGGCGACGGCCTGCCTGAAATTTAGGGTAGGGGCTGGCGCAGCAGCCACCCATCTACTGAGTCTATAATGCTGCAGAATTTCTGTGTAAGATTTGGCACACTCTATGGTCCCCGCTCCAAGTCCGCCCTCTCTGCCGCCGGCTCGGTGGTAGAGCCCTCGAGCCATGGCATGGGCGGATTCGTTGCCGGGAACGCCAGTGTGCGATGGAGTCCAAATCAGCTGTATAGTTCTCGAGATTGGTGATTGCTGTAATATTCGAATTGCCTGGGGAGCAATCAACCCAGGACTGTAATTTCGTATGGCAGTTTTGCTGTCGCAGATCACGAAACGCGCCTTTGTCTGGGCGCAGGCTAGAGCTACAGCCACTTCCTCAGCTGCCTCAGGAGATCTAGTTTTCAGGGTGACCGCAGTGATCGGTCTACCCGACCCATTCGATACCGCTGCAACGATAAAGGAGCTTGCCCCTCCGGCAGCATCTACAAAGGCTACTTCCTCCGGCGGCAAGCGGCTAAATTTCCTACTGAGCATTTGAGCTCTTTTTTCCCGACGCTCCGTATGGTGTTCGGGATGCATGTTTTTTGGCAGCGGAGGTATCCATAGCCTGTCCCGTACAGCCATGTCTATTGCAGATTTTGTCTGAGCGCCTCCCCAAGTGTCGATGCCCAGTTTTTCTAGAATGAATCTGCCTGCGGCGGTTAGGCGGAGCCGTTCTACCTGTGAAGTGCGTACCGCTTCCGCGATTTCATCCCATGTGTTATGGATGCCCAGTTGCAGGAGGCTAGCGGTGGAAGTACAGCGCGGGAGTCCAAGGGCTCTTTTAATACTTGTGCGGATGAGGCTCTCTAATTTCTGTCGTTCTGTTGCCTTAAGGGGTAAGTATGGCGTAGAATAGCTGATTCGACTAATGATAAATGCCTGGATTACGCGCAGAAGATTTTTTTCCTTTAGTCCTCTGCCTTTACTCGAAACTCGGCGGATGAGGCTAACTGTTTGAGATACATGCCGCTCAAGCTTTTTAATAGTTTCTCCGTTGTAGCCGTTATCTTGGAGAAGGAGACCTAATATGCGGATCTGCGATACCTGGGGAACTTGATGTCCTTGTACCGAAATCTGTATATCCACTTTACGCTCTTACCGCAGGCACCGTGGATTGTAAATTAAGAATTCTGATTTTTCCGGCGAGCATGTAAGTCCACGTTCTGCTACAAACCGCACGATCGTGTCCACCGCCTCCTGTAGCGTGTGTTCAATTACGGCATCGCTACCCCGGCTGATCCATAGTGTAATGTCGTCAGCATAAATACTAAAATTTAAATGAGGATAACGTCGTAGTTGTTCTGGTAATTTTGCCATTGCTATGTTGAAGAGAAGAGGCGAGAGTACCGAACCCTGAGGAGTACCCCTACTGCCCAGAGGGAAAAGTGACGATGTGCTATCGCGAAATTTAAAGCGGGCACTACGCCCACTCAAAAAGTTTTTGATGTAGTTATACGTTTTTGTCCCTACATTCAATGCTGATAGGCTGTCCATGACTCCCTGGTGTGAGATATCAAATGCCTTCTTTAGATCGAGGCCAAGGATGGCCTTAGTATCTTTACTCTTGGACCGGATAATGTCATGTTCCAACTGGACCATGAGGTCCTGAGTCGAGAGATGAGAGCGGAAGCCTATCATTTCCCGCGGGAAAAGGTCGTGTCTATCAATATATTTGGTGAGCCTGGTTAGGATAACATGCTCTAGTAGCTTTCCCAAGCATGATGTTAGCGATATTGGCCGTAGATTGTCTATTCGAAGTGGCTTACCAGCCTTGGGTATGAGAATAATGTCAGCCGTTTTCCACTGCTGAGGTATTTCCCCTTTCTCCCAGCACTCCTGCATAAGCTGAGTTAGTGCGGCTACCGATTGGTCATCTACGTTTCGCAGCATTTTATTAGTGATACCATCTGGGCCCGGTGCCGTGTTGGTTCTAAGCCGAAAAATCTCTGCTCTTACTTCTGCCGTGCTAATAGGGGCATCAAGCTCATCATTGGCGTCCCCTAAGTAATCGGGAAGGGGCATCCTGCTTGTATCGCTAACATACAAGTCTTGCAACTGTCGAAAGAACTTCTCGTCATCTCCTGGAAAGGAGTGTCTAATCTTCATGAGGTTAGTGCTTACTTGAGCTTTCGAGTTCTCAGGGTCCAGAAGGTGACGAAGAAGTCCCCAGGTCTTAGGCATGCTCATACTATTCTCCATGTGCTCGCATCGATCCCCCCAGTTTTGCTCGCATAGCTTGAAAGCGTAATCTTCAATGGCCTTATTATGCCGAGCTATCTTGCGCCTTAGGTTACGATTCCACCGCTGCCCCTTAAGTCTCCTTTCCATTCGTTCCTTTGCCTCCCACATGCGGAGAAGACGACTATCCCCTAAATCCGGAGCGTTAGCGTCATCGAGATATTTAGTTGCTGCCTTGACGTCGGACTTTAGTTGTGCAACCCACGTGTCGAGGTCGGTTATTTTTCCTTCATTGTCGCCTGTCCTGTTGTCCCGAAATTTGTCCCATTCCACTATCGCCGGCTTTGCACGACGTTTGGGGCCGGGGCCACCCCCAAGTTTAAGCGCGATTATGTAGTGATCGCTACCGAAGTTCATGTCCGTGTTGTTCCACTGGGGACTGAGGGTGCGCCTAGATAGTGTGAGGTCGGGGGATGTGTCGACGCCAACACTGTTCCCAATTCGTGTCGGACAGGTAGGATCTGTATGTATAGTGTACCCTAGGTCTTGTATATCCTCCCACAACTGCCTCCCTTTAGGGCAAGGTGTACAGTATCTCCACGCAGGGTGTCTTGCATTGAACTCACCCATAATCACTAACTGATGTTCCCCGCTGACTTGCTCTGCTTTCCGGAGCAAAGTCCTCAATCTGGCCTTGCGCTGCCTCGGTGAGCTGTAAATATTGAGGAGGAAGATACTGGCCCTAGGACTGGTTCCCAGGATAATCTCCACAAAAACACTTTCTATCTCTGGCGATGCGAGGTCGTGTTGTACTGCTGCCATATTTCTTTTAACAATATGGCGGAGATCGTTCCGCCATTCAAGGGCGCGAGGGCGCGAGGGCGCGCACATCGAGGCACCCTAACAGGTGGTGTCGTCTTCCATTGGAGACACTTCGCCTCTCTTGCTTTCGCAATCTCCTAGGCTTAACTACAGCTAAAGCGCTGTGAATTTTTTACTTTTATTCAAAACCAGCTAGTATTGGTGGACTCAAAACGGCGGCGCAGCTCCTTGCAGGCTTTGTCATGGGCACTGCTCCATTAAACGGGTGTGTGATTTTTAACGCGGAAGCGTTAAGGGCCCCGTGTCGCAGAAACGTCGGTGTCGACGTCGGCGGCCGTCGTACCGCGTCGTCCGGCGTTGGCCGTGAGCGAAATATCCCAGAAGCCTTAATAAATAAAAACGAGTAGGAAAAATCGCCGACCTGAGGGATTGAACGTGGGCCGCCGGGGTGCAAGACGAGCACGCTAACCACTCGGCCACGCCAGCTTTTTCTTTTTTTCTTTATTGCGTGACTTTTGCAAGACAACACAAACACACACAAGACATTCATATAATAAGCCAGGGGCTGGCTTATCTAATATTCCTTAAGATCCATCAAAGGTTCTACCTTTGGCAACCACTCAGGATTATCAACATCAAACTTCACAATTTCGATAAACCGATGAAGAACCTCGGGGAAAAAAATTCGTGCAGGACGCGCATCAGGATCACAGTGATATCCTGCCATGCATGAACGCCATATACCGTGGAGGTCCATTAGCATGATTGAATCATATGGACCCCCTCCTCATTTTGCGTGGGTAAGTACCTTATTCCGTAAGGAGTAATAGGTAAATCTTTCTTTATGGTTCTTTGAAGTACGTCCCAAAAATAAACCCCTTCCCAACAGTGAAGAAACGCATGAACGATCTTTTCTGGCTGTTTACAAATTAAGTAATGTGCACCCCACGGAAGAAATAACCCTTTTTCTTGCAAAAACACTTTTACAGGCAAAGTTCCAGTATGCAACTTAAAACAAAGTTTCAGCCGCTGGCGGCACTTTCATTCTCTTTACCCTCTTCAGTACATTCCTGCCAGAGCCTCTCCTGTATATGGCCCTATAGATGGGCTCCGGAAGAACAACGTCACACAAATCTTTGTACAACTTTTTCCTTTTGACAGTTGATAAATATTCCTTTGAATATCTTGCAGAAAGAAAGCGCACACATTCTCAAAAGTAACCAAAAATACTTCCCGTGTCACATTCGGTTGGCATAACAAAATCTGGCAGTGCACGTCCAAGCCTAATTTGGCAGACAGTGAACAAAAATGGGTCATGAACGTGATGCACGAACAGAAATCTGCTGACAATCTGCCGCAAAAAAGGTGCCCTAAGCCGATGCCGGCTGCATGGACACTTCTAAATAAATTCGTTCGGCTGCATCTTTCCCGTTTTGAAGCCCACACAAAAACCGCGAATATCCTATGCAGCTTCTGCACACTCAATCTTGCACAGTGTAAAACTTGCATTACATACCACAGCATAGAAATGAAGAGGTTGCACACTGTGGCTCTTGCAAAAATTGATAAACCAGTTCCTTTCCACTTATCTGCCCTTTCCCGCATGTTATCTGTGCATGCTCTCCAATATGTCTCGCTGTCCCGATAGCATTCTAGTGGCACGCCAAGGTACTTTGGCGGAGTCGTCACCCAGGACACATTAGCAAAATTATCAGGGGCATTTTGCCATCTACAATGCCAGAGTCCCAGGGGCTTGGACCAGTTTACCCTACTGCCTGTAACTTCAGTAAAAGTTTTTACAGAATCAACAACTTCGGTTATATCCTCCTGGTTAATCGTAAAACCCGCAACATCATCGGCGTACGCCAGCAGCTTCACATCCACGGCTTGCAAACGAAAACCAGTATTATTCTCATGGTCCAAGATATTTGAGCAAAGAGCTTCTATGTAAATGCAGAATAAAAGAGGGCTTAGGGGACAGCCTTGCAGCACAGAACGCTGCAGGCTAATGGGGCCCCCAGATCTTTATTTACGACTAATCTCGTAGGGCAATTTCGGTACGCCAGGGCCACGCCCTCACGAATAATAAAACCAACATTTATATGGTCCATTATACAAAGTAGAATTTCATGGGCAACACTGTCGAACGCCTTTTCAAGGTCAAGCTGCAGGATGGCCACACGGCCATTTATGACTCCCCTTCCCCCATTACAACATTCTAATACACTTCTTGTTTTGTGTATATTTGTAAATATTCACTCGGCAACGCCAGCTAGATGATTTGAAATCGACAAAAGCGCGTCTATTGATTGTGGTGTTGTCTCAGAAATGTCCCTTAGAGAAGTGTATTTTGGCGTATAATAATAATTATGAGCATGTAAATTACAAAAACACAACACGCAGTTAAGCGAGTGGCAAAATACTTTTCCTCTCTACTTCCTCTTCGCTTGGCGTGCACGTAGCGCCATCATGCGTGTGGCGAACGAAATATAGACAGCGCATGGCCTCTGAGATCTTCATCGCGCCGGCTCTGATCGGCAACGATGTTGCCGAACAACTATGACTGCGACTTGAGGCCTGCGCGTTTAGGCAAGGTGGCTGGCAGCTCTTCTACGTCCCAGAATCACGTTTCCGAACAACTACTTACCAAACAGTCATACTTTGGACAAGTTAACGAGCGTTGTATCATGTGAACTACATCTATGTGTCACTCAAAAGCACGACAAGCAAATTAGTAGACGGTGCGAACGGGGCGCGATAACGCTATCGCGTTCCATTCTTAAAGGCGAAGCTTAAGCGTCCTCCAAATTTTTAGTCAAAGTTGTCAATGGCTCAGGTAAGCGACAGACATCTTCAATAAAGCTTTGGTTGTACGAATTGGGACCCAAACAGCACTGGAGGGCGTTCATTTCTGCTGGTCGTGGGAAACTGGAGACGGCAGCAGTCTTGTCAGGGGATGGAAGAAAGCCTTATGTACTGACAAGTCCTAGAAATTGGAACTCCTCGAAGACAACATGGAAATTCTCTGGCTTGACCATTGGTTGCCCAGTTGAGAGACCTTTAAGGACAATGCGCGATCCCTGAAAGTGTTGGTCGAAGCTAGATGAGAACATGACCACGTCGTCCTTGTACGCAAGGCACGACTGCGAATTCAGACCAGCTAAAACGGTGTCAATCATGTATTGAAACATGGCGGCAGCAGAACAAGACCGAAATGGGAGCATCTTAAATTCGTACAGCGCTTCGGGTGCCACGAACGCCGTTTTCTCTTGGTCTCGTTCATCCATTTTTACCTGGCAATGTTCGCTTTTGAAATATAAAGAAAAAACATGTCGCGGAGATTGTCAAACGCATTATCAATCCTGGGTAGTGGGTGTACGTCTTTTAGTAGCGTTATTGTGTTCGCTGTAATCAAGAAAGAACAGCGAAGTGTTGTTTTTCTTTTCCAACATGACCACCGGCGATGCCCACTGGCTTGTTGATGGCTTTATACCCTTATGAGTAAGCATTTCGTCAACTTGCGATAGCCTCACGTTCTTTAGCTGCAACACGGTAACGACAGTGGCCGCATCGATGACGATGTGATGCTTGGCTAGATGCGTACGTTCAACCTTCGAGCTCTTCACGAACAAATGTTCCAAATCAGCTAGCATGGACGATAGAACATTTTTCTAATGCGATGAAAAGCCCGCACTCGCACAGTCGTCACGGAGCTGGACAAGATTGCGTGCGCCAGCTACTCCCTTTTCGAGCAGCAGCGAACGGTGGCTGTCTTCAACACCTTTGTAATTGTGAAAGGAGTCATTTCTCACTAGGACCAACACGCTAGACTATGGTGGCAACATTACGTCGTCTTTGACAATACGCAGAGTTCTGACTCCTTGATATTCTATGTCACTGTGTGCCGCAGCCTGATGCGTCGAGAATGTTCCTTCGTGCTTCTTGTAGGTCGGTCATAGAACTGTTCGCCTGCCGAAAGTGAAGGCCCAGGATCAAATATTTCGAACATTCGCAGAAGATGACGAATTAAACCGCGTAGACCAAACCGCGGATACCGATTCGGGCGGTTGACATTCTGACTGGAGCAATGAGGTAACCTCGTGCATTGCTAATGTTAGGGCCCCACTACGGCATCAAAGCTTTGCTCAGATTCTGTGCGAGGACATGGCTCACCACAGAATAGTCTGCCCCAGTATCAGGTAAAGCGCGATCGCGTGAGTTCCATCAACTGTCACTTACAAAAATAGGTGGCGTGCTGGATATGGTCGCTACCCTGCCCCAGTGAGAAATCAGCATATCGGCGGCAAAGGATCTTCCCTTTTCCCGCTGGCAGCGGCCTTGCCTCCGGAGGCAGCTGGTATCAATTTTCCCTGCGTGAACTGGCAGAATTCCGCTTAGGCTAGCTGGCAGCTCTGCAAGATCTTGGGGGATGGTAACGCAAAGGAGACAAAGATTGAGAAGCTTAGCGGCCGTATGTCACGGGATTCTGGTGGGCCGACAAATAAGTTTCGGTCTCAAGCGGCCCTTCCCCATTCCGCGGGCAAGGGCCGTCGGGCGCGAAACCGCGCAGGCGCACTCGTCGGTACGGGCATGCTCCGTAAAAATGACCCGCCTCACCACATTGGTAAAAGTGGGGCCGATGGTCAGAAGCACGCCACAATTCACGCTTCTATGGCCGCTGGTAGGCTTTCGGAGCAGGCACACGGGCAAGGCTAGACTGCTGCACTCCATGAGTCACGGTGTTACGTCGTCGGTTGGTGCTGTGCCTGACAGAGGAAAGGTGCGTAGGCAGGTCTGACGTCCAGCTGCGAGGAACCTCATACTGGTTGCCAGGCGCACCTCGTCCCGGGGACTTCAGAGAGTTGTGTAATATAAGCTGCGCGGGAAGGCAGTTCCAGGGCTTGTACTTTCTCGCTGGCAACTGACCTGATCACGTCGCGTAATAAGGCAACATCACTCCCCAGGGCCTAAACGCGCTTACATCTCGATTGCACTAGCGGGCGCGTTGCAGTAGCGTGATTTCCTTTATGGTTGCCTCGGTAAGAAATTTCGCAGCTGCACTTGGTGGACCGCGCACGTCTGCGAACTGCTTCTACTTTAACCCACTCATGAAGTGGCGGAGATGCTTCTCCTTCGCCATGAAGGAGATTCGTTTCACTTGAGACGAGCCGCGTCCTCCACATACATGCGGACGCTTTCGTTCGTACAGTAGTCATAGAAGTGTTGTGCAGCTTCAACTTTCTTCCGGCAGTTTACAGGAGGGAATGCAGCTAAGCGGTCCCGGTCAAAATTTTTTCAGGTGAACAAGGTGTGCTCGCGGTTCTCGAACCAAATTTTATTAGCTGAGTCCTCTACCGCAAAATAGACGTTATGGCGCTTACTGTGTTACTCGAGCCTTTGTAGCAGGCGACCCGCTAGAAAATGTTCAGCCAGTCTTCCGCATCTTCGTAAACCTCGCTGTGAAAGTATGGCGGTGTTCCTAACAGATAATAGAAGGTGAGCGGAGGAGGCCAGGTATTTCTGGCCATTTCTGGTGGCACCGTCAGTCAAGGCTGCGTCGACCTCGCCGTAGCGGCAAGAGGCCTGAATTCAGGAGGCTCAACGCAGAGGCTGCGGCTTGGGCGCTGATGAACCGGTGTGAAATCTGTTTTATCTCGGAGATGTACGCAGGTCAAGAAGCGCATCCCGCACCTCCACCAGATATTTTACACAGGGGCACTACGCAGAACTACTGTAGTAGCGGAACGAGGGCACGAAGAAGTGTCCTGCACTTCCACG